>NW_023417086.1:15105-20348 GCF_002922805.2 Oryzias melastigma | reverse complement strand
TTAGGAGTTACGCATATTCAATTGGAGCAAATTAACCAAAAATGTAACATATCTTGGGGGTTTGTTGAGATTTAATGATTAAAAATCAAAAAAGTGAACAAATTAAATTACATTTTGGAGGCTGGATGAGATGGAGCAGGTTACATTTCAGATTTTATCTTTATTATTTAAACTTTAGACGTCAAAGACGCTGCAGACTGTTATCAGCAACGGGTGGTTGCTGTTTGTGTCTACAGTGTGATTTCAGTAGTCATAACAAACTGTGTTTTTCGGTTTTGGTTATAGCACCCTATCAAATGTTCATCATGCCAAACACTTTGGAAAAATCAGGAAGGATGAGCCAACTCCGTCCTTATCATTCAAAAATCTCCCATTGTTGTTTGGTTTCATGTGACTCAGCCAAAGCCATCATGTGATTCAACTCATTTTGCTGTCGCAAAGTCTCCTTGATAAAGAAGTCAGCAGTGGGGGGGGGTTATTTTTTCAAATCTCCAACCATGTATGGTGTCGTCTCGGACCACTTAAACATTTTAAAGGTGCACAGTAAAGAGTTAATTTGAAACAAATGGAGTCAGAAGATGGTTTACTATCAATCAACCTCTGGACTTCCTTTCATTTTTCTCCCACTTCAAACAGAAATATCTAGCAGCAATCTGGAAGCCACATGTCAGCCTGCAAAACACTCGTGAGCGCATGATCCAAGCGCCAAAATCGAGTAGTAAGAGTGTAACAATTCCTTTAAACCATTCGATTTACATCAAAATTTAGTTTACACTTCATAGTTTTTATTGGTTCATTTAAAACATGGGTCTACAACACTTAAAGAGCCATTTGAGTCCATTTCTAGTAAACCATAACCCAGTAGGAGCTACAAAGTCTTCACTCACCCTTCAGAAAAATAAGAAATTGATTTACATTTTTGTTTTTGCTACTGACATGACACATTTAAATAAATGTTTTTTATGCATAAATAAAAAATAAAAAAAACATGAGAAAATAGCTTTTTAAAAATGAATTATTACTTTTGACAGAGCTTAGCATGACTTCCTTTCAAAATAAAAGACATCCTACACCATATGTAGCAGTAGAAAGTGTAAAGTCACACATAATTAGAAAAAAACTGTTTATTTTACTGTTTCTGGTGCATTTTAGCCACAAATTCATAAATATAACCAACAAAAATAAATCAGACTTAATTAAGTGACCTCTACCATACATTAAAATCATGAGGCACTTTAGAAACCTTAAAGTTTTTCAAAAATTCAGTGGATTATAACGTAGCTTTTATTCTGGTTGTACTTACTGACAATAAATTGATTTTCTGTGATAAATTAAGCTGAAAAAAATTAAGTCCAAATGTGTCAGTGTGACATTAATAAACTACAGGATTGATGAATTGGTGGCTAATTACAACCACCGTTGTTAGGATCCGCGTTGAATAATTCATACTGTCCTTCAACTGTTTGTGAATGAATTTAAATAAAGTTTGAGTTAATTTACTTTTTCTAACTTTACTTCTTAAAAAAAGAACATTTTATTTTAACCAAAGAGCCACAATGGAAGGGTACAAGAGCCTCACGTGGCTCCAGAGTCGCAGGTTGCAGACCCTTGATTTAGAACAATCTGATTCACTGACCTAAAATCGATCCAGAACATTCTTGAGCCCAAAATTCAACCACTATGACTTGAACAGCCCAGATGAAGTTTTCCAGATTAATTGAATTCTTTACAATAAATCAAGTGTAACTTAAACATGTGCTCAAACTAACAAGTAAACAAGAACTTATTGCAAATCTATTCATATTTTAGTTTCATAAAGTTTCTATACCTGATAAAATGTCAATGTCGAAAGGAGCAGTTGTTTATTCTACATTTGTACTCTGAGGTGCAGAGGAACTTATGAAAAAATTGAAAACAAAAGAAACAACAAGAAGGAATCAGTGGAGATGGAATTGGCAACAATATCCTCAATAGAACAGCCGTTGCTCAAGAGACCATAAAAATTGAAATAAGTGTTTAAACTCAGAGATACTCATCCATTCTAAGAGCCTTTACTCCTCCTCATCTACAGTAGTTGAGTTGAAATCCGGCGAGAATGCCATCCGGACGCCTTCCCTCAGATGCTTTATGGATGTTAATGGATCCTGAAATTTATGCATTTTAGGGTTATGTTGCATTCTCACCTTTTGAACCTGACAGACGGTTTAAACAGACCTTTGTTGTGTCATCTTTGTTTGAATTTGAGCGTGACATAGGTATGAAGGTTGTGAAACTCTGTTAAAGTTCTTTGTTCTTTATTGGAGCTTTAATGGAATCCTAAATGTCAAAAGAAGCCAGAATTGCATGACACTGACACATTGCAGCAACATGAATATTTCCAGAATGTAGGTGAAAAAAAAACTCAGGGGGATGCAGGGGAGCGTGAAATCTCATCAGAGTCAGGAAGGAAGATCACCAAATCCTTTTATTATTAATATTCATTTACTTTTTGCACTTTGTTTTTATGTAAATGTAATGAAACAACCTTCTTTTCTTTCATAAATAGAGGAAAACAAATCTAAATTAGACTCAATTTTCTTCATAAATTGTTAAAGCTTTTTTTATAATAATGATATTTGTGTTTATTTGTCCCGTTCCTGAAATGATTGCAGATGAAACAACTGTTACCCATGACGGCTTATTTGATTGGTGTTCTATTGACTTTGTGTGTTGGCTAACCAAGAATAGCACAGTGAAATAATTAGTGTCTTATTTTTGTTCTCATTTAAGAAAAACTCATAAAGCAATAATACAAAAAGAAAAGTAATCCACAAATTAAAACAAGTCCTTCAGCTGTCAAACAATTTCCTGTAGAATGTCATGAGGGAGGAAACATCAACGCTGAGATCCGGGAAGGAAGCGCGGTGAGTCATGTGACCGTCCAATTTGCAAACAATGATAAGCACTGCCCTGTGGTTTGCAGAAGTGACTGAAAGGAAGGAAAGTTTAACAAAGGCACTTGGCTGTCTGACTTGACCTAAAACTGGACCATTAGAAAGGACAAAAACTGAGAGTAAAAGAACAAAAGCGTAGAATGTCTGCAGGGGAGGTAGAAACGAAAACATTTGTGGACATTTGTGTCTACCAAACAGATGGTAGCTGCTAAAGAAGATTACATACTAGAGCCACCATCACTTCATACTTACCAACCCCCAAACATAGTTGAACACCGGGGCAGACCCCCGACTGTTTCCTCTGATCCGTCCCCAACAATCCGGTCAGCACTCATCCCAGTATCGCATTCACATGCTCTTCCTTTCAGACAATATCAGAACTGGGATCCGGAAAAGTCTGGTGCTGTATGTAAACATCTCAGATTCTACTCACTCTTGTCACCAACAAAGTATGAAAACATTCATTTTTGATCAGGTTTGTGAAAAAATGATGAATAACTTTTTAAAAACAAGATTTTTTCTGTTGGTTCAATGAGAAGATTGAATTGACTGAAGATCAACACACATGGGAATAGGCAAACAAAGAAATATATAGTTCTAACATTTCAAACTTCAATGAAGAGTTAAAGTAATTTTGGTTTATGAACCTAATTTGCTTTACTTGTTGCAGCTGATTGTAAATTTCAATAGGATGATTCTAGGATAGAAAAACTTTTGTTCAGACAAACAAAATTTGCAGATGTAGACTTCAAGGTAGCCTGTACACATAGATCCATCCTCTGCTTGTCATTTCTGGATGCAAAAATGAAAGACACAACAAATTGAAAAAAAAAAAAAAAAAAAATCAAGCGTGGCTTTTTCTTTTACTTTAAAGTCCCACTCTAAACATCTTTTGATGTATTGTACATGTGTTCTTTTCATTATGATTATGTCGTTTTTAGCCTATAAAAAACTTGGGTCGTTTTCTAGAACATACATTCTGCTCTAGTCTATGAGAAATTTACCTCTGAGTTGAGAGTGGGACTGTTGGCGTGGAGTAGCCCTGCCCCTATTTTCCAACATCTATTTGTTTACACTACATTTTCTCACTCCCAACTCGCCATATATGGACATACATATGCTTCGGGCCCCCTCCATGTCACTTTTTGACGTTTTCGATGTCCCCAACTTGTCGTTTTTTGACGTGCCGCCTGTTCCCATGAAATCAAGAGTCCTTCTGGACATGGTACCAGATGCAGTAATGGAACCAGTACTGGCTTAGGGGTCCCCAAGCCGCATTCCGAAGGTTGGGGAACCTTGATTTGCATCTGTGGCCCGTGATGCCCGTGTTTTTAGCCAAATGCATGCACATTACCTGTGCTACAAAAATGAGGAGCAACAATTGAGCTATCCATCTGTATAGTTTGGAGCCAGCTTGGAAGAGGAAAATGAAGATGTACATGGATCTGCATCAGAATGGAGCAGAGCAGGGAGCTTGACTGTAGCTCCTACTTCACTGCTGCAGCTGGAAAAAGCTGCTCCTGATTTATCACTATTTGAATAAAGAAATGGTCAAAAAAGCTTTTTAAATCTAAATTTTCTTTATATTTGTCCTCCATCAGGAGAAAAATTAACATGCTAAAAACACCAAAAACAGGATTTTCATTGAAGTGGGTCTTTAACTTTCTCAAAAGCAGTTCAGATTATTTCATGCAGACCTAAATTCTATAGGTGCAAGTTAAGGAGTGGACTTCGCTTCTTTGTCTGTCAGGAATTTGCCGCTTCATTGTCTCTGCTTTTCAGCCAAGCCTTAGCTCTGGGACATATGGTATCGAATTACCTCATCACTATAGAAAACAAGGATCGGTAGCTGTCTGGAGTGTTTTTAATCTCTAAGTCTTTGTTTATAACAATTCTCAAATAATTTAAGAATTGAACTTTTGTCTCTTTCACATTTTATGAAGTAATTATTGATATTTTTCCTGAGATTAGGACTTCAACCTGACATATGGACCTAAGTTACAGTTAAATATCTCATGCAAAGACTTTAGTTCTGACCACTGGAACTTAAAAACCATGTTAATTTAATTAAAAAAAAAACATTTTTTCCCCAAATGTCAAATGGAGTAAACCTTTTCCTTTTCCTTATGTTCTTACTATGATGACCCACAAACTACAACTTTGGTCTGTAAAACCTAAAACTAATTTCAGATAAAAAATGTAAATTTTTTTTAAACTACTTGTAAAAGAAGGATGATGTTGCCGTTCTTCCAGGATCATGTTGCCCTGAACACTCCTGACTTTAGAAATTACATCTTGTGCTTCATTAAT
>NW_023417086.1:12675-14816 GCF_002922805.2 Oryzias melastigma | reverse complement strand
CTTCATTGATTTTTTTTTCCTCTTAATCAGAATTTGCATGAAATTGGTGGGTACATTTAAGTTTTCACGCAACAGTTCTTTCTTTTTTAATCAAATAAAAATAATAAAATGGTGGATGGAGGTGGGTGATTCTCTAAACCGTGCAAAAGCAAAATCAAAACGTAAGTTTTTTAAGACAAAATACTGTGTCTTTTAAATAAATAACTGCAACACTTTTCTATAGAAAAGGGAAGACACCACCACACAGTTTTCTTCATCAGTCTGTTGGTTTATTTATCGTTAGCAATGACACCAAATGTATTCTACGGTTTTCACTTGCTATCATAGGAGATGCATTTTGAATTGTAAACAGTGAAAATGATAAAATGCATTTCAGAAAAACCCCTTACAAGCAGTGTATGACCAGGATAAAGAGCGGATGTGTTTGCTCTTGCTCATCTATGCTTTTTTCTTGTTTGTTTAAATTCTTTTAAGTGTCATCTTATAAGTTTGCGTCTTTCGTATTTACATAGATACAGCTGGGCCCCACACGTCACCAGCAGAGACCTATTTTTTTTTTTCTTTTTCTATCACATAGTTTTCTTAAAGAATTATATTTACAACCATAATGCCCCCAGCTGCCTGCTGCCGGGGTTTAACACACAGTTAGAATCACTTGCTTAAAACTACTGATACTTCTTGAAAGTCAACCTTATGGCTCTAAAGTATTTTTCTCTTAACAATTAAAAAGTAAAACAAAGCTCAAGCCGTTCCGTCTTCCAAGTTATAAATTCAAATTTATCCAAAAACTTAATAATAATAAAAAAAAATATTGCACTTAAAGTTCAGGACAGCTTTGGACCTGTTTGGTGGTTAAGAGGGGAAGTGAGAGCTGTTAGCGGAGTGCTTTGGAGGTCGTGAAGGTGTCTGTAGAAGTATCCAGCAAGTTAATCTAAATAAATAGGCAAACGTTTTGTACACACAAAGCATTTTCTTTGTTCTTTGACTAGCAACCTCTTGTGCATCCCCTTGTGGAACAAGGGAAACCCTAAAAAAGATGATGCAAATGAAAAAAATGAGTAAAGATGAAACTGTAATGGGTTAAAGCAGTGTCCTGAGAATGTTTCCTCATTAGTCCAGAGAGCTACAACATTAAAGGAGATATCATTTTTCCGTTCCTTGTTGTTCTTTGCAGGTCGCCTTTCTTTTTTTTTTGATGTGAGACAGTCCATCTGAGTCCTCGCTCCTGCCGAACCGCCTTCAAGTTGAAACCAAGGTGTTTCTAAAAGCTTTCAACGGATGCAGAGATTTGAAAAGGTGGAAAAAAAAGTCGAGCCGCGAAGGTTGTCGTCATCAGAACACCTTGTGTTCGCCCTCCATCGAAGCTTGCATTCAAAAAGACGGAAGGAAAACGGTCGTACCGACAGATCTGGAGGTGCTTCACAGAGGAGGAAAGGAGCAAAGAAGGAGTCTTTAAAGGAAAAAAAGTGACTAAACAGTACCGGACTGTCTTCACCTCCTTTTTTTCCAGTACAACTTGTTAAAAACAAACTTTTTTTGTTATTTTTTACTCTACTCATATATAAAAAAAGAAAAACAACAAAGAACAGTGATCAGACAAGCGTCCAGCTCCTGCTGCAGCCCTTGCTCCTGGGCTTCTGTAATTTAAGTAACATCCATCCATTCACCAATCCTCTCTGTAACTGTGTAAACTACATTCCTTTGCAGTGCCATAGCTTTGCTGCGTCCTCACACACCACAACAATGAAAAACAAAAACAGGATAACACTCACACATGCACGCACAATAATAATAATAATAATAATAAAAAATAAAATAAAAGGCAATAAAAAAAAAAAAGCTCACATCCCACCCATTCTGTGTTTCTTTTCAAGTCTGCCCCTTTGTTTTGCGTTCACCAACACTCTTTCTCCTTGTGTTCCTCCTCATCTTTTTACGATGAAGACGAAGTGGAAGTGGCACTGGGCTTCTTTTGGTTAATTAAGTCCGAGTAAAGTTCTGAGCGCAGGAAACGGGGGTATGAGTCCTTCTCCATCAGCCCGTATATCCGCCTCTGCGCTAGGTCAAAGCAGGAACGCGTCACATTCTGCAGGTTGTCCTTAGTGTGGTCTCTCGTGTAGGAGTCCAGATTCACCTGTAGA
>NW_023417086.1:0-12331 GCF_002922805.2 Oryzias melastigma | reverse complement strand
AAAAAAAAAAAAAAAGACAAGGCTTATCAAAGTCTAATACCTCCTTCATGTGACATCACCTAGTGACTCCAAATTTCCTTAATGTTGAGCGTAACGGCTGCTCAGTCACTTAACAAAAGGGTGACTGTTTCCACTGACTAACTTTAGCACCTTGTCCTCTTTCAACTTTCCGACCAGGCAATGATTAAAGGAAGAGTGCATCCACAAGAAAGAATTGCAGGAAGCCATGCCCACCCAGGGCTCCTGTCTGCACCTTTCCGTTCCCATGAATCACCCACGCTGAAAAAGCAGAGCCCCGTGGCCCGTCATCTCTTACCTCACTCTGGAGTGAGGTAAGAGATGCAGGAGAGGAAATGAGAAAACGGGGAGCAAAGCGGTCAAGAAAGCAGAATAAGAAACAGATGTAGTGCTGGATCTGTACCTCTGCTTTTTTTTTTTAGAATTGGAAGCTGACTGGATTAAAAAATGAAAGAAAGAAAGAAAAAAATATACATTTACAGCTTCCCCTTGTCCTCCAGACTTTGTGAGGATTAGGGAAATGTTTCTACTTAGTTACAACATATGCTATCACCTTCTATGCTCCAACCTTAAATCTCTATTTTTTCTTATTATTTTTAAAGAAGATGAGTAAAAAAAAGAGAAATGAAATCAAAGAAACTTACATTTGTGACCCAGCAGCTTGTCAAGTGAGTCCCCCCATTTTAGTGCTTCCTCTGGGGTGGGCCTGCAGATGAAAGCAGAGCGGTTCTTCAACAAGCCCATTTCAGCCAGGTTTTTCATTGTGTGACCCATTCGCAGGACTTCGTCTATGCCTCGCAGGTGAGTGGAAATCTGGAAGTAGAGGATCCCTCTGTGCCGTTTCCCTCCACTACCGTCAGACACACTCAGCTCTGCCTCATGAATGGCTGGCAGCAGCTCTGAGTCCTTCTGCTTCTGTCTGATAGGGGGGGTTGGTTTTTATTTTTGCCTCTCAATGTGAATTGGAAGGCGGTGGAGGGAGGAGCTTCGGCTGCCCAATCAGGACGTGTTGAGAGGTCTTGGGACCTCCCACCACCACCACCAGTGAGTCTGTCTGGTGCCTCCCATTCTTAGAATGAAAGTCTGTTAACCTCCCAATCAACATTTTAAGGACACTTTTTTTTGTTATTAAAAAAATAATTGTAATTGTTTTATTTTAATTTTCTCTATATCACAATTAAATGTTCATATATTTTTTTCTGTTTACCAAAGTGTTAAATTTCTGCACTTAACTTTGACTTATTGACTTGATTTATTTAAAAGGAATCCATAAAGTAGAACTTAACTTCACATTTTCCCACCACTTTTACAAAAGCTCCACTACAACAGGCTTCCATCGCTCCATCTGCCCACATCTTCTGTTCTCCAACACAGGTCAGATGTGGCAGGATCCAGAAACGCGTCTCACACTCACGCCCACTAACACAAACTGCCAGGAAATGGCTACTTACTTGACTGACTTCATGGATTTGTCTAACTTGTTGGCCGGAGTGCTTCCTGGGGACTCATTCCTCCTCCGCAGGAAAGCCAGCCGGTTCTTCATGTCTTTGGCCCTGAGCGAGGGAAAGATAGATCAAAGGAAACGCAAGGAAGGGAAAGGTATAGGGAAGCAAGGGGTGGGGAAAGTTTGGGAAGGATGATAAAGAGGGAAAAAAAATTAGGTTAAGACTCCAAAATCCAGAAGTGATGCAATCCACGGAAATGATCTCCAACGAGTTTTTTGAGCCCTATAAATCCAATAAATGCCAGAAAAAGGGAAATGCAAACATGTTTACATTCTAGAGTTTTCCAGAAGTACGAATCAGGCTTTTGTCACTATCTTGTCAATCTCAGTCTTTCCTGCAGAAGTGTCCCAGACAGGTTCCTTGGCAGGGACTGAACAAATGTTGCAAAGAAGGAGGGGAGAGACTCAGTCCTCACTCTTCGGTTTCATCACGCCGTCCTCAATGTGCCCACAGAGGTTGC
Organism: Oryzias melastigma; assembly: GCF_002922805.2. Lineage (NCBI taxonomy): Eukaryota > Metazoa > Chordata > Actinopteri > Beloniformes > Adrianichthyidae > Oryzias > Oryzias melastigma. The sequence continues at coordinate 10,348 of NW_023417086.1, read as the reverse complement.
TGAGAGGGAGCTGACCCAGGGCAAAGGCAACATGCTCGCTCCAGCGTTCTTCTGCAGCTTCAGAATCAGGATTCAAATTCTCCCTAATCAACCGCCTCACCTGTCCCGTGCAGAGCTGTGATGAGCTGTAAGAGCCACCCATTGTAACGCACCAATGATGGGTACGCATGGGCTCCTCCACAATCCCTGGGTAGGTGTCCTGGCTTTTTCTCGACCTGCAGCACGTGCTGCCTCATTGGGATGTGACCTCACTCAACACCCATTTCCTGAGTCCCTGCTTTTGATTTCCACTGCGGATTGACTGGCCCGCTAATAATGCGGCGCAGCGTTGTGGGCTGGATGGGCCTAATCACTGCAAGATGTCCCACTGCTAACCCGCAGGCCTCGAGAGAGAATGTACAACCCAAATTAAGAAACAAGCTTTCCAGTTATAGTCACTTATCACTCATCCGTGCATCACAGGAGGCTAGAACTGCAGATTAGCAGAAATATTGCATAAAAGAATCAAGGGCTCCCTCATGCCAACTCATCCTTGCTCAAGTTGAACTGTTATGCCAAGTAAATGAAAGATGAACTGGTGGAGCTTAAATCTGCATCCATAAAAGTCACTAGAATTTGATGCAGCTATAAGGGGGACGGTAAAAAGCAGTTATTTTCAAATCCAAACGAGTTTCTGGTGGCTTTGGGGCTTATACAAGTGTATCCTTAAGACATCAGAGGAGAAAATCCCATCGTTAATGCTCATTTAGAATTGATTGAAATATGATGCAATGAGAGGAGTGAAAACCGCCTCCAGGTAACGGAATAGATGGGCTCTTTTATTCTAGGAATATCAAAACCTCCCCACCCAGTCAGATGACTCATCCATTGATTTAAATAAAACTGCAGCCCTGCATGAAGAGCCTCAAATCCAGATGCTTCAGAGCTAAGCAGAATGTAGGCCTCTGGTGCAGGAAAGAAAACAACAGAGCGCTCTAATGCAGCAACCCTGGGAATAGCACATACTCCTAAGCCTCAAGGTTAATAAAAACTAAAAAAAAAAAAAAAAAAACCTCACTTATGACACCAGAATAGGATTTATTAGATAATTCTAATTTTAGGTTCCTCTTTAGGCAATTACAATGGTTTGACTAAAAGACGCCTGTGTTTTGGCGGAGCATGTGAGCATTACAGACGCTTTATAAGGACCGGAAAGTATGCGCTTGGCCCGACAAAAGATGCCTTATTATTTATGTGAGGTTTAACGCAAGCTGAGCCCATGTGGAAATGATGTGACAGGGAAGTCATTACAGCATCCAGACAACTGTATGTTTCTCTCCTGCCACCATGTGGTCAAGAGAGCAAACTGCAGAATTCTACAGTCTATGGTTTACTTTGGGACATCTTGTTTAAAATCAGATTTATTATTTAAACACATCCAAAGACTATCAGTTTTGATTAGGGATGCAACAATTAACTTTCCACACAATTTGGTACAAACTTAGAATTTTGGGCTATGGTGTTGTTTTGGTTCAATTTGTATATATTTAAATATATATATATTTTTTGAAAAATAATTTTTTAATTAAAGTAAAAAAAAAGTTAGAGTCCCATTAGCTGTCATGCAGCTAGCTGTGAGAAATTTGTTCTCTACGTTTGAACCAGCCCCTGGGGGAGGGGGGAGCTGTAGACACAGCCGCGCTTGGGGAAAAAAAGCAAAAAAGATGGTTTAACTCCCCCAATCTAATCCCTTAATGATGAGTGTCAAGCAGGGAGGCATTGGGTCCAAATTTTTTGAAGTCTTTGGAATGACTCACCCTGGATTTAAACTCATGACTTTTCAGTCTCAGAGCGGACACTCTACCACAAGGCCACTGAAATGTTTAATATCCAAGTGACAGTGAAGAAAAATGATTATATTTGCTTATACTAAGCCTAGTAATAAAACATTAAAACAAAAAATGTGTTTGAAATAGCATCCATAGTTCACACTTATCCAATTGCAACAAAAAAATCATCAAACTCTGTCTTCCTAAAACGTAGAGCAAAAACCTATGCAAACTCTTAACCCTTTCCTCTCTGGAAAAGCTCACTGAGGCCTGTGAGAAGTGCAACACTAACTGATGAAATCTTCTCATTCCTCACAGAGTACGACCTTTACAGTTTGGCAGACTGCATTGAGAAATTGGAATGTCAGGATCAATCCCTCAATGTCATGGGGTGTACCCTCCCTCTCAAGTGTGTCGTTTCGACTTTTAAGAGGAAGTAACGTTGTTAGTTTTTGCAGTCCAGATTTCATTCCGTCGAGAGTTCAAAAGAGATTTACATTTTTCCTGAATTCTTCCAAATTTGTCTAAACCACGGAGCCTGGGGTTGCTTGGTTTGGCCTCACGTTGGAATAGCTCCACTAACTTGTTGTTCAGCTTTTGGTATTTCCCTTTAGGGGTCGCGAAACCACTAGAGTTTTACGCCTTATGCCCTTCCTAAGTCCGGATATTTGTATCCGGGCTTGGGACAGGGACAAGGAAAAATGTTTTTCAGCTTCAAACTTGAACAAAGATGTGCGACAGTTGTCCTGCCAAGAAGACCTGCTATTATGGACTAAGATTTTCATCCCTTCTTGATTTAACAATGGGCTTCGTGCAGTTCTGCCCTCAAGCTGTTCTTCTTTTCACACTCTGATTAACTTCTCCAAGTTCTTCCACTTGACTGCATCTCCCCACTTTCTGCCTGCTCTGCTGTTTTAATACAATTATCCACGTATCAGCCTCCGTTTGATTTAATACTCCCAGCTTCCACCTGTACTTAACTTGATCCGCTAAGAGGCCAACACGAGCTCTGTCAACGATTATCAAATTAAGACGATCTTTGATCTGCAGCAACAAGCCAGACCCTTTCTGCTCCGCTGCCCAACACGCTTCAGGGGGTACGTGGGTGTCACAGGCAGAACACACACCTGACTGAGCCCTTTTACATGCCTGAACGAGGAACCGAGAGGTCTTTCGCTCTGCAATTATCTGCTGCTTCCCATACTCTTTATTCCCTCTTCTCCTGGCTCACATTAGCCGCGCTAATAGCACCCCTCTGGCTATTCCTGGTGCTCTGAAAAGTGGGCCGCACTCTCAGGGAAAGGCTGCAATGGGGGAGGTGGAGGGGGGGGGGTGCATGCAGACATAAAGCAGATCCTAGTGCACCCTTCATGTGCAATTCGACTCCATTGTTTTATTTCTGTGTTTCTTCTTTATCGGAAGGGGATTTTGTCTGTCATGATGAGTAAAGCTGGTTAAGGTAAGAAATGTGCAAGCAGCTCTATTGACAAGAGGCAAAAAGATTTTTAGATAAAAAGAGGACACAAGACACATCTAACTGTGTCTGTTTGTGTGTTTGAGTCTGCACAAGCATAAAAGGTCAAGTTTAGAGTTGCCGTGTTGTATCTCTTTGCGTGAAAATGACAGGAAAAGTCCCGTGCTTCACAGACTAAACTGATCAACTTTTCAACTGCATGATATCCAAGTGAAAGAAAAATCTAGAAAGCTAGGAGAGTCACTCAGAAGCGTTCCTATTCCTAGAAGAACAACGAAAAAAAAGAATTGCCCTAAATTTTGGCCATAAATATCAAGCCATTACAGTCACAGTCTCTGACAATCAAGACAAGAATAGGAGCTCTGTGTTGAGCTAACTCACCTTCCCAACCACAAAGACCACATGGGCAATCCTATTCCTGTAATCCAGGCTGGGTATATTAAGAAAAAAGGACAGCTTCAAGTAAAAAGCTAGCTTGGTCCTGGAGATAGTTTCAGAATAGAGCTCTCTCAGTGTCGAAATCCGAAGTTAGTTAAGAATGAAGAGCAAGGATTCCTCCAAAGCTTTAAAAAATCCCCCACAAACTTTTTTTTTAGTCTAAAAACTGTCTCTCGGTCTTACCTTTCCAGGTATTTCTCAGAGAAATCAACCATAGTGGGTAGCATGGGTGCCGGCATGAACACAGCAAGTGCTGCATGTAAGCGTGTGTTAAGAGTGGCAGTGGTCAGGACCCCGGGGCTTGTTTAGCAATCGCATTCCTCTAACCCCCAAGAGGCTCTGCTGGAGCTTTTTATAGTCCAGGGGGTCTGGAGAGGGTGGATCCTTTTCACAGACAATTCAGATAAAAAAGGGATCAGGTCTAGGACTTTACAGCAAAAACTTAGTTGTAAAACAAAGCAGTAATATTCTTCTCAAGTCTGATGATTTGCTTTAGTTGGTAAAGCCTAGAATCATACTGGATAGTAAAATCTCTTTAAAAATACATTTTTTTTTAAATGATAGCTCATTTGTGTGTGAAGCTTATTGTCGCTTTTTTGGCAAACTTGACAAAAAGGTTGCAACAAAAAGTAACAGTTTAACATTATAAGGTAAATGAACACTAAATAACCTTAATAATGAAGTGAAAGAGTTACAAGTTTAAGGTTATTATGATTTAATTCCCATCTTATTCTGAAAAAACATACAAGATCGACAACAAAAATTCAAATGTACACATTTCTAATCGACTTGATAACTATGGATTACTTTAGTAAAAGTATTTTGTTTATTCTGTTTATTGCGGACCATTGAAAGTCGTCAGAGCTGTCGTTTCAAGCACTTCACACCCTTCCAGCAGTTGATTCCATCACAAAATCCCAGCCCACTTGTCTGCATAGCAGTCATTCACCTCAGCCAGCTTTCACAAAAGGTCCTGCATGTCCCCAGGCAGCCAAAATAAGTCTTCCTGTTTTGGCAGGTCCTTAACTAAAATAAAAATGTCCAAAACGTGTATTTAAATGTCATCTGTGTGCATTTCTTGTATAAGAATAATTCATCAGATCTGATCAATACACTTATCAGCTTTTAAACATGTGTTTATGTTAAAAAATGGCAATATGTGACCTAAAAATATGTTGAAACTTCCTCTTATTGCAGCCTACTACAATCAATGAGGTGCAGACTTACGGCTTCATTGCTACTTGTTTCTGAACACCTGGACTGACTCAAAAAATGGGGGTGGTGATGAAAACAGACGGAGGCAAGAATCATTCACACAATCCCAGGAAGACAGCTGTGCCGGATCCAGAAAACTAAACACAGGAATGCGCATAAAGATGTGGTGAAAAGGATAGAGAGGCGGACGTGGGGGAAAACAAAGTTGGCAAAAAAGAAATAGAGGGGAAGGGAATGAATACTCAGGAAGTCGGGCACACTATATAGTGGAAGAGACAATAGAAAGCTTGTGTAGAAGTGATGAGACGGTTCCTTTCATTGAGTGTTGATAAAGTATTTGACTATTTTTACCACATTCTTTCCTAACTAGCGGTGGATCTCAGGTTCCAAAAACAGCCCAGACTGGCCAAGACCTGTGGAGGTGCTCTGTGGTATCTAGCACCTAGATGTTAGCAGTAGATACTAACAGTCCTGTAAGTTGGGTTAGATCTGCAGCAGATCTTCTCGCAATCCCTCAACCTCCCCGTCTTTCTGCATCTGTCATTTAGCATTAAGTACCAGTGGGTATACGTCGTTCACACCAAGATTGTGGCGTGAAGGAGCACTGATCATTTTGTGAGTTCACATTGTTTCAAGGAAGGTGTGAATCTGCCTTTTTTTCACAGTGAATTTTTTATTTGTGGAATCCAGATGTGTGACTGGGCTGAGGTGTCACATACTACAGCTGTCATTTGTAATGACTAAATGACAGGTTGTAAACATCTACCATTTGTCTGTTGACAGCAATGAGGAATGAGCTGAATGACAAAGGGTCCTTGCTAGTTGCAAGACCTTTTTTTCAGTGTTTGACTGAAAATGTGCACAGAAATGGCATGCACCTCATTGGTTTAGAATTTGGGGTGCAATCTGGACTTCAAGTTTCAGAATCTGTGGTCCAGACATTAGACTGTATGATAAATGGAGGAAGCCAGTGGCCACATGACCTATTGCCTTGCGTTGGGATGGTTAGAGGGCAGTTTTTTTTGTTGCGAGATATTGGAGCATGCAGACAGAGGCAGTTTTAGGTCTCAAATTTGGACATTTTATTGGAATTTTAAGTTCCATCCATCCATCTTCAGAACCAACTGAAGCTCTTTTGGGTACCACTGGAACCAACCCAGCTACTGTTGAAGAAAGGTGGGGTACACTCTGAACATGACTGTTACAGAGCCACACAAGCTCACACTCCTAGGAACTATTTAGAAATGTCAATCAACTTACGAGGCATAACCCACGTATGCTCAAGGACAAAGAAAAGCCCTAGTTGGGATTTGAATCAAGGCCTCTCGCTGGGAGGCAAGAGTGCTAACCACTAAACCACCGGGCAGCACTTCAATTTTGGTTTGAAATATAAATAAATGATAAGTACAGGTATACTAGTCCCTAACCCCAACAAAAAGGGAAAAAAGGTTCAGAGCAATAGTATAGGAATGTTTATTCTGATGTAAAATTGAGCTGCTTCTTTTCAACAAACTACCTAGTGGTTACAGGGTGTGTTGCGATGGTTCCATTTAGTTATGATTTCAAACCTGCTCTGGGATAAAACTCAGTCAAAATGTTTTGGATGTGACTTTATTATTATCCCGTGAAAACACCAGTTCTTCAGTTGTCCTTTAAATATTAATATGTTCATTAACTATTGGCTGACAGGTTAGATCCATGGTTTTCAAATCCAAGCCTCAAAGGCCAACCTCCAGCTGGTCAGAAACCTTGTCTTATCTGCTGCTGATTACCTGAATCAGGTGTGTTTAGCCAATAAGGAGCTTCAATGGCAGAAAACATGTAGGACACTGGCCCTTGAGGCCACGATTTGGACACCCCTGGGTTTGATGGTTGAACATCACACCTTTTTGGCCCCACTAAGAGGTTGCTTCATAAATAAATAAATAAGGCCTTATTTTGTGAAGTACCAGTATTTTATTTTATTTTTTTTCGTATTGGTGCCCTGAGTTTTAGTCATTTTATTTTTAAAAGCCATCTCTAACTGTCACTCTGATGTGACAGTTTATTTGTTGGTTAAAGTGTTATCACAAACCTGTTTAAAATAGATGAAACACTTCTGCATGTCAAACATCTGCGCATTCATTTCAGTCTCCCATTCACAAAGCACACGTTTTGCCTCTTTTACTACCTTATAAAATGGAACAGAGGCGTGGAAGAGTCATAATAAAAAAGCTACTCCTTTCCAACCCGGGGAAACTTCTTCTATCAAGCAGAAAAAGTGGGTCAACAGAGCGAATGTTTACTGTTTTTAGACAGGTTATTTAACCTCAGTCCAAGACCCGGAGTAAAGATACTGTTATTGGGTTGCACGCTTTCATTTATCAGCCTTCTACTGTCACTGAATTGGAAATCATGATAATCTAGTTTGTTTCTGCTTGCAAGCACTAAAAGGTGCAAAGTAGAGAGATGAGTAAAAATCCATAGGCGGACATCTGGCAGATAAAGCAGAAATCATTCGACTGGAGGTCAAGGAGTGCATTCTTGATGCTTAAAACGGCAAAATCTCAGCACCTCAGATAAATTCCTTGCATTCACTTTTACATACAAATGCACTGATGCACATCTAGCTCCCATAGCTTTTATTCTGATATGTTTGATATCAGCTTCCTTCATCTGGAGGAAATCATTTCATTTCCATTTTGCTTAGCAGAAGACTCCAGAGTTCAGTCTATATCACACTCGCTGAGTGTGTTTCCCTTTAACAGAAAGATATTGTGTTGAGAGGCTGTTTATTTTTGGAATTTAAAAATAAATATATTGCTTTTGTTTGTGGTTTGCAAAGTGTCATCAAGAAGTTGTCAGAAAATGTGTTAAAAATATGGCAAAAACAGGTTTAAACATAGGATGACATCCAATTTCTGCCATAAAAGCTTTGAGTCATCCTCATTATATATTGACGAGTGATGACAGGGCAACAAAAGACAACTTATTTTCTACCTTTAGCCTTCATCAAACCCACATCTGCACATGGCACAGGGGAAGCTGAAATCCATTGCACCTGGAGAGGCTATCATGTAAGAAACTGTTGTTTGCGAAATGTGTGCACAGTCTAAAAAAAGGCTAAAATCCGCTTCAGATTCAATAGAGTCAATATTTCCGATCTACGATCCATCTCAAATCAGCACAGTAACGGGAAGTGCAAGCTAATATTTTTAGTTCGATAGGAGCTTTTAACAAATGGCGTTAAAGACACATGCTGATTTGATAATATTTTTTGTTGAATGTTTACTCTCTGGTCTCAGTCAGATGCATTGGGTCGTGACCTCTGATAACAAACTCTGTGAGGAAGAGAAGGAACATGAGGCCATGACTGATTCAGTCAGGCTGGTTCAGAGGGGCTTCAGTTCTGTATGCCAACAAAACAACAAACTCTTTATTTTTAAACTTTATTTCATTTCCCTTCAGGCAGGTGATTTGGGACAAAACTACCACTCCATTTTCATAAAAAAAAAAAAAAAAATTCTAAAAAAAAGGGGAGTTTATATATCCCATAGAGTGATCAAATTCTGCTTACTTCAATGTCTGTTTTATTTTTAGGCTCAAACTGTTCACTGCAGTTGATAGAAAGACAACAAAGTGCCAACTCTCGAAAGGAAACCCTTTGGAATGTTAATCCCTTAATCTGGTGTTTAACTAAACAGCACAAAGCACTGTCTGAGCCAGAGTACAGGGGGCAAACAGGCCCACAGAAACTCACACTAGAACTGCAGTCAGGGTAATAAAGTCAACACTAAACAGATGACAAATTTAAAGTCATCAATTTCACAAAACAACAGCTTCCTTTCCGTCTCTTTCAACACTCCTGAGGATGTGAGGCACTTATGATACCATACATTTCATCACCATTTACTACAACAATATGAGGGTCATTATTGCCTGATTAGTTTTATCTTTTACCTGTATCACATGTCTACCTGTGTGTATGCTAGCAGTTTTTAATAGATCGACCTACAAGCTACCACATAAGATTACCAGTTATATTTACATTTCAAAGCAGAGATCTTTATGCTTTTTGTGGTTAAATGTAATCATCCATGCTAATACATGATCACAGCCCGGGCGCAGAATGCAAGCAATTTAATCTGGCCTTCCAAACTGGAATGAATTATATTGATAATCCCTATTAATGTTTTTATTTTCCCAGTAATTCTGGTGTCTAACAACATATTGTGCTCTGCAAATGCATTGATCTTTAATTAGGTGCAGAAAGGTAGTCTGAGTTGAAAAATTTGATGTTTTTCTGACATTTATGTGTGTTTTTCGAGTTATTTTTCCAATTGCAACACCATTTGAACGCAGCATTTCTCACATTTTTTTCTAATTTTAACCCACCCCGTTTAATTGGCACTAAAAAAGCCACAGTTTTGAAATTTTAAAAATATAGATTTTTTTCTGTTTTAAAACATACACTATCTCACAAAAGTGAGTACATCCTTTACATTTCTGCAGATATTTATTTATACCTTTTTCATGGGAAAACACAGTCGAAATGAATTTTTTTCACAATGAAAATCAGTCAGTGTTCATCTTGTATAGCAGTGTAAAGTTATTTTTTATCAAAAAAAAAAAAAATCATAATAGAGGCATCTATAGCCAAAAGTCAGGGGTGTACTCACTTTTGTGAGATACTGTAAATGGTAACTTTCAATCCAAATTAAAGCAAGTTTTATTTTCAGTTTCTGTGTTATAGGCTACCTTTCTCTTATGAGGTGGATCACCACAACACTTTCAGAACCCTTTGTGGCCCACCAGTCAAAAACTTTGTCCACCCCTGGGTTTTTAGGTAAAATTTTTTTTTAGATAAAAACTATTTTAAAAATTAAAAATCTGTTGACTAAAATAGCATGTCAAAGTGAAAAGGCTGAAATGTAATCCTCACAATGGATTCCAAATGCTGCTTTAACCCTAGAGGACTAGCGCCGGGTGATTTTCACCAGCAAAAGTATTTAAATGATTTTGAATATGTTGCATTTTCCTGAGTGTCGTGGGTCCCTGGGTGAAGTATCACATGTCCCAGGAATGGGTGGGCCAAAGGCCAAGTCTCAAGTATCATTATCATTTATTTTTTTTAGGATTTTTTTGTTCTGAATTTCCTATTTTTCTAGTCATTTTTTTTAGCATTTTTTCAGGATCTTCCTGTGGTGTTATTTTGTTACATAAACCACAGTTTAAAATAGAAGAAAATTACTCTAATTTATCATATATTGTCATATTTTGATCGATTTTTTTATGAGGAATAGTTTTTATTGGGTACTTTACATTGGATAAAAAGCAGAAGTGATGGTGTAACTTTTTTATAGCGTAAGTGTTCAAGGGTTAATATTCTTAAATGAACAAAAAGATGTTACTCACAGGTTCTTGGATTTCTTCT
>NW_023417085.1:28161-29531 GCF_002922805.2 Oryzias melastigma | reverse complement strand
ACTGCTATATGGTCTTGTGATGTACTTTACTGTCTTGTGATGTGATTTCAAAGGATGTGACGTGTGTGAGAGATTTATTGCCCTGTCCTTTCCTGATTTCTCTGTGTACCTGCCAAAGGACTACAGATGTAAATTAGCATGGTTGCTATAATCTGGTACATTTGCATCTATAACTCTGAATAGATGTTAATTAATATACATGGTCCCTTATAAATAAATAAATAAATTCTGTCAACACCATCTTCAGCTAACGTTGACTCTTTCAGCATCACCCCGGTTTTAACACACATTTCCACAGGAAGTGACTGTTAGTTAACTTTAAGTGTGAATCTTCACGCTGACATTCATGAATCCAAACTCAGCTTGTTCACCTGGAAGCAGTCCTGGTCTTGACCACGGATGAGCAGGCGCAGCTGCTGCGTGGCCTTTGGCGAGTTGTTTCTGAGCACCAGCTTCTGTTGGCTGAAAGCAAAGCCGTGAGAAACCAGAACCTGAACCTCCGTTTAGGGTCCCACGTGTCTGGATCAGGCCAAATCACTCTGAGTCTACGGAGTCTATCTTTAAAGTAAAATCTCAGAGGTGGGGCACAAGGCCCCTCCCATCATCTAGGTCTAACAGAGGGAGACTTGAACTTCTGTTATTTTCTAACACAAATGAAAACAGTTCTTTCTGAAAAAAAAAACTGAGAAGATGCATACACTGCTCGTCCCAGGGTGACCCCTCCCCAAGCCACAAACTGCTTATTGGAAAGGATTGGCGGGACGTTGGCGGCCGGCACAGCGGCGGGAGCAGAGGGGGTGACTTCTCCTCTCAGAGTCACCTCGTACTGGGGGCCTGACGGCAGCACCAGGACAGTGAGCAGCCTGTCAAACACACACAGGAAACATGTAACATGTTCTTTAAGATTGTACATTCATGCAGAGTTCTCCAATCATTTCTTGATCTTTAATATCAAAACTCTCATCCAGCAGCTTACCCGTCTCTACATTTCCAGCTGCTCTGTGCTTTGAAAGACACAACAACGCTCTTCTCCTCCCCCACCCTCAGAGAGAGCTCCTCTGGTGTCACAGTGAAGCCATCCTCACCGATCTGCTTCAGAGAAACACGGGAGGGAAGAGGAGCCAAAACATGACAGGAGTCAGGGAAGACGCTGCAGCAGCTGAACGGCCTCAGAAAACCCGACATACCTTCAGCTTCAGCTGCACATCAATGTTCCCAGCGTTCTTTAAAGGCAGCGTCTGCTGACTGCAGTCACCCACCGGAGCACACAGCCGAACAGTCTGACAGAGATGCAGAGACAAACACAAAACCCAGACAATCAATTATGGCTGGGCGATATGGGAATTTTCATATTGCGATATCGTTTTTTT
>NW_023417085.1:20585-25632 GCF_002922805.2 Oryzias melastigma | reverse complement strand
ATCAACCATGGGTGGCCCCTCCTTCAAAGCAGGAGTCAGCCGATTCAATTCCTTGGGCCTGATTGTTGCCAAAATGGCGGCGCCTTGAGGGGGACGGCCCTGTGTGACACCATCTCCCTGAGCGCTAAGTTCTCTTGTCTCAGCCAGAGCAGCCATGTTGGCTGGTTGCAGGTAAAGAGGAAAACAGTCCAAAACAGAGCAGCTTGCTGCTGACTGTCTAAAGCTTAATGTTCAAAATGAAAAGTTTACAGTCCATTTAAATAAACTGTTCTAGGATAATTTGGATAATTTTGCTTTTGAGCAGATTAATCCCAAATATCTTTGCTCAGGAGGAGAAACAAAGTTTGAGAAAAACCAGCAGATCTCACCTGTAGATCTTTTGGAGCATGTACTCTTGCAGTTCCAGATCTGGCCTTTAGGGTGACGCTTCTGATGACATGACTGGGTCCAGGAGAGTCCACCTCGATGTCCACACGAGCAGCATACTCCTGCGCCGGCCCAAGATCCGCTTACGAGTCAGAGAAAACGCAAGTTCTGTTTGAAATGAAAGCATCTTGATGGAATCCAGCAGGATTTGTGTTGAGGACGATTACCTGAAGACGACGTGTATTTCTGAGGTGAGTTAAAATGAACCCAAACCATGAAACTGTCGTGATTCTGAAACAAAAGAGGAATCATAAGTCAGCCTTTTTACTGAAGAGAGGAACATACTTTGATCCACTTCCATCCCGGAGTGGGTTTGAAGCCCCTAACCTCTCTGTAGCTGGCATGCATCACATGGTTCATCACTGAGGGGGCGGGCAGCGGGCTGGCGGGTCCAGGGGCCGGCTCGGACGCCGTGGTCAAAGGGTGTTTGGAGAAGCTGAAGCATCGCCATGCTGTGGCATTCTGATAATTGTAGAATAAAAGAGTTTACTGTGCAGAGACAGCTGATAATAGAATCTATCTGACCTCTAAAACACCAAAACCTAAGAACCTAAGACTGACTGACCGGGTCAAAGACGATGACAGAACATCAGTCCAATGTTTAACCACAGTCGGTGCCTCAAACTCACAGCACTGCTGAGGTAAAAAGAACTTCACTCACTGCGCTTATAACCAGGCGGATGGGTACTGTGGCCCGAGTTCTATTGAGCAACCGCAGAGGGAGAGACTTGGCGCTGCCTCCTGGAAGGTCTCCAAAGTCCAAACCACCAGTTTCACTCGTTTCAACCTGAGGATTCAGAGGAGTCTGAAAACTTCCCGCTCCACCTGCAGCTGAATCCCCACCGACTCTCTCCATTACGAAGCTTCATGCTCTCTGAGACTCCAATGTCTTACATTTTCTGTCAGATCATCGTAACCATAGAAACCCACCTCGATCATGGGGTTCTGTGCTTCGGCCAGGAGCACCACACTCTGAGCAAAGATGTTTGCTCGGGCGGCCAGCTCCATGTCAGCAGACACGGGCCAGGAGCAAACCCTCAGCACACTCTGGTAGACACCAGCTCGCGGTGGGACGAACAGAACCTTCTGCTCCTCGGTAGTCTTGGGGGCAATGATAGTCTTGTTCTTCACCATCATACACTGGTACGGCAGGCTGTCCACCTGCAGATGTTTGAGAGAACGAAGGATTGTTTCAGCTGTGATGCAGAACCACAGCTGACCGACATCTGCACACAGATACACACATGTTGTAGTTAAATAAACCCATCATGTCTCAATCCAATGGTAGTTGAGTCTATTTACTTGTCTCAGACAAATTGAAGTGGTTGGATCTTAGGAATAGAACTAAATTAATCGCTTAAGTTAATGACTCCAGTCCTAATAAATAATACTCACTCTTTGACATNGGTGACAGGAGAGAGGAGGAATGCTAGAATAAACCTCTTTGTTTTTTTTAATGCAAGTCTCTACTTTTTATTTATATAAAAAAATTAAATTAACCCGTACAGATTACTACTGGAAGCTACAAGCTCCCTCCCTGCTCCACTCCATTCTGATTTGTCCAATTGCAGACAAATAGATCCATGTACGGTTTCTGTGCTGGCATCTGGCTCAAAACTGTACAGCTGGATAGCTCAGATATTGCTCACCAGTTTTATTGCACCGATAATATTAGGGTGGGGTTGGGAGTGGCTGTAAGCTAGCAGGAGAGAGTATAAAAATAGGGGTGATGGGAAGTGGGGAAGGCATATCCTGTGATAACTGTCCTGCCAACAACTTCAGCAGTTTGTAGTAAACTACTGCTGCTCTGCAGAAACTTTGTCCTAGAAAACAACACAGTTATTTGGTTTTGGCTAAAAACTGCATAATCATAATTAAAAGACCACATGAATGCTTTTACAGCAGATTAAAAAGTTAACGGGGTGTGTTTTCAGAAACGCAGGCATAATATTCTTTCATCTTTTTGCTGTTTGTCCTCAGGCCTGTACGGAACAGAGCATTTTAGAGGAAATTAACCCCAGAGACAAAGAGACAAAAGCTCAAAGTAAGTCACTGATTCATTCATTATCTTTATCATCTTTATTTAACTGTAATGCTCATATTAAGTTGTTTGTGGCTCAGATTATTTTATTTTTGCAAAGAAAATGACATAATATTGTGATTTTATCTATTTCTGCATGTTAAGTGAAGGCTCATTGCCTTCTTGTGTCTCTGCATCAAAGGATAAAATAGTAATAACCTCAATCTTTTTTTGTGGTTTTATCAACCCGTTTTAGAGGAAAACTCCGACTTCCCGAGAGGCGGAACACCAAAAAAGAAGAGGGGAAGGAAACATAATTGATAGATGGTGTGAGGATTCGTGATGGCATCCTCCCTAACTTGAGGTGAAAGCTGACCATATGACATTTTTGTTTTTTGTTCTCTCCATTAATTTCTCTTTGTTTTTGAGTGTCCACCAGAGGGGAGTGTTTCCATGAAGCGCGCCATGAAGGCCTCCCTTGGACACCAGCTGTGATCCAGTTTTCCATCAATCAGCTTGGCCTGGAAGAACCATCAGCTGAAATGGAGAGGGGTGGATGTGGAGACCTTTTCTTTTGTTTTGTTCCTTATTGTTGGTTTGATCATGTATTTTGTTTCTTATTAGTTAATATTTTTCTTAGTCACTTTATGGTTAGTTAAACATCTCATTTTATCCATTGGTTTTATATTCACTGTTTACATTTGGTCAGGCAGTCGGCCCTACTTCTACGTTTATGGTATGGTCTTAATGGTCTGAATTGTATATAAGTGGTGTTTTTTGTAAAGTTGAGAGAGATTGTTTTTGGGCTGCCATGTCACGCTGGCTGTGGTTGAAATTAAAAAAAGGATCAGAGCTCTGAAGATGCCCGTCTCCCTGTGGTTCTTGAGTCCACCAACAGCTTTCCATATATACTGAGGGTCCACCTTTGGCCAACCTTCACAGATGGACAAAACATTGAAGAATTCAAACCATCCAGCGTTCTGTTTTTTTATAATTGGATGTTTACTTTGTTGTTAAAATATTAATAAATATAAATGAATTGCCATTTTTTTATTTAAGACAGAGCCTAAACATGTTTTTTTTGTTCCAANTGAGGGTCCACCTTTGGCCAACCTTCACATTTTGGTGTCAGAAGAGGGATGTTGGCAGGCTGCTGAAAGGTGATCAGTATCAAGTTGTGAAAGCATGGGACCAAAAGTAAATACAAGAGCACAAAGAACCGACTCTCTTGAAGATGCTTCAGAAGACGGTGCAACAGGCGGGGCTCCAATAGATGCACCCAAAGGTGAGGAGCATTCTCTGCCTATGGACATTGACTCAATCACTGGCTTGTTACAGCAGTGTCTGCTCGTCCATCATGACTTGAGCGACAGATGGGACCGAGAGGCCGTGAAGCAAGAAAAGCGATGGAGACAAGTTCACGTTCAGATGAATAACCTCAGAGAAGACTGGGAACAGCAGCAGCAACCAGGAGGAGAAAGTCGACACCGGCAGAACCCTTTGCAGCAGCACCGGGAGGAGGAAACTGAGGTAATTCAGCCTCAAGTCCGAGCCGATCAGCCCAGCAGAGGTTGGGGGGAAAGTGGTGGTGCCGAAACTTGAGGACAATGACGACATTGAGCAGTATCTGACCACATTTGAACGTCTAGCTGCAGCGTACCAGTGGCCTGAGATGGAGTGGGCAATCCGATTGGTTCCACATCTTTCTGGAAATGCACGAGCAGCTTTTGTTGCTATGGCAGCTGAGGACACCAGTGACTACAAGAAGGTTAAAGAAGCCATATTATCTAAATATGAAATCAATGAAGAAGTTTACCGCCAGCGGTTCAGAGAGCCGGACATCCGCCCCAGTGAAAGTCCAAGAGAGTTCTATAACCGATTAAAGGACTTGTACAATAAATGGATCCAACCTGACAAATTGACCAAGGAGCAAGTTGGAGAAATCATCATAGAGCAATTTTATCGCTCCTTGTCTCCCGAGCTTAGAGTGTGGGTGAAAGAACGGGACCCGAAGTCAGCACAAGAAGCTGCTTTGCTGGTGGAAACCTTCCTTGCCGCACGCCGAGGCTCCAAGGCCTACCGCTACGAACCTTCACCAAAGACCTTTCCACCACGTGGTAAGCCATCTGGGGTTGGGGGTGGTTCGAGAGGGCTAGAGTCAGTAAAACCTGTGGAAAAACCTGCGGTTGTAAAACCTAAAGTCCCAGTTTGTTTTTATTGTGGCAAAGAAGGCCATATTAAACCTGAATGTCCAGTAAGAAAAGCTAAATCAGCATATGTTTCTACTCTTCCTAGGCCTCAAAAAAGTAACATTCAGTTTACGGGAAAACAAAAAGTTACAACTGTTGTGGTTAATGGCCAAGAAGCCCGAGCTTTGCTAGACACAGGGAGTGTTCAAACATTAGTTCATCCATCTATAATTCACCGTGATCTGTCATTAGGGAAGCCGGTCTTAGATATTTCCTGTGTGCATGGTGACTGTAAAATGTATCCAACAGCTGAAGTGTATTTGGAAGTGGCGGGGCAAACTTTTTTGGTATCAGTCGGGGTGGTTGCAAGTTTGACACATGAGGTCATTTTAGGGCAAGATGTCCCCATTCT
>NW_023417085.1:9316-17696 GCF_002922805.2 Oryzias melastigma | reverse complement strand
GGAACGAGCGTTTTCAATCTGTGCACCGAAGCTGTGGAACGCTTTACCACTGAGCATTCGGCAGGCGTCCTCAATGCCCATTTAAAAAAACTTCTTAAAACCCATTTTTACCGCCAGGCATTTGACACTGTATGAGACTCTGCTCTGCTGGTGTGTTTTATTGTTCTACTGTTTTATCTGGTGTTTTTATGCTTTTATGTAATTTATTTATACGTTTAATTCTTAAAGTCTACAGTACTTTTAACTGTAAAAAGTTTTTAATATTTTAATTGTTGTTTTTATTGTTCTTTGAACTTTTAATGTAAAGTGCCTTGTTTGGCCAAGGTAATTTGAAGGCGCTATATAAATTAATAAAACTTAAACTTAACTCAAAGGTGACGTTGAGCAGTTGACCACTATATTCAGGACTTCATGATTCATTTTTCATGTAATTTTCAAGAAAATATGCTGGTTTCATGATGACTTTAGGAGCCTGTTTTATATATAATTGAACTATTTACATTAAGTCTTGGAAATATATGAACTGTCTATTGATATTTTATTTATTTTTAAATGATTTGAAAAAAAACTGGATTTAATGGCAAAGACAGCAGTTCCATTCAGAGGTTGAATCAAATTTGGTTTCATCCATCTTCACACACTGTGCATGGAACCATGTGCAACGGGTGTCTCATCGAATCTGTAAAGTGACACAGAAAACTATGTTAAAAACTATGTTGAAACATAATACTGATTACATTACATACATATTAGATAAAATGTTAGAAGTAAAAGCATTGTAATCAAACTTCCAACCTTTATACATTGGAAGTGTGAGGATTCGTGATCGCATCCTCCCTAACTTGAGGTGAAAGCTGACCATATGACATTTTTGTTTTGTGTTCTCTCCATTAATGCTTCTTTGTTTTTGAGTGTCCACCAGAGGGAAGTGTTTCCATGAAGCGCGCCATGAAGGCGTCCCTTGGACACCAGCCGTGATCCAGTTTGCCATCAATCAGCTTGGCCTGGAAGAACCACCAGCTGAAATGGAGAGGGGTGGATGTGGAGACCTTTTCCTTTGTTTTGCTCATTATTGTTGTTGTGATCATGCATTTAGTTTCTTATTAGTTATTAGTTTTCCCAGTCACTTTATGGTTAGTTAAACATCTAATTTTACCCATTAGTTTTACACTCACTGTTTACATTTGGTCTGGCAGTTGGCCCTACTTCTAAGTTTATTGTATGGTCTGAATTGTATATAAGTGGTGTTTTTTTGTGTTGTTAGGAGGATTGTTTTTGGGCTGCCATGTCCCTTTGCCTGTGATTGAAATATTAATAAAAAAAAGGATCAGAGATCTGAAGATGCCCGTCTCCCTGTGGTTCTTGACTCCACAAACAGCTTTCCGTAAATGCTGAGGGTCCACCTTTGGCCAACCTTCATAAGAAGGTTAAATTGTATTTTGATGATCCATCTGTCATATAAAACTGTGTTTCACCAAATCTGTGAGGGGAGGTCTCTTGTGCCTGCTGGTCTGATTGCTGAGCACGTGGAACAGTTGGTCTCAGAGTTGAAAACTTGAAAAACATACATTGAAAATCTAGATACATGAATACTTAATAGATTTTAATAAGGGAATTTAAATACTTTTATTTACATATAAATAAATCAAAAAATATATAGAATTTGATAAAAATCAGAAGCCTGTAGAATTTCAAATCCAATGTTTTTGCGTTTCTGTGCCATCTGTATTTTGGATGTGTAGAAGTCTATGTTGGGTATGTTTGGGTATGCCTCCATCAGTATCTTTAAAATTTAGAAACATAAGTGTGACAAAAAACAATTTGAAAAAGTGACGTAATTGTTAAATTTTCCGTTCGTCAGGCAATGCTTACTTTAAAGATGTGCTACATTTCTTTTTTATATAAACTTTTCTTTTATATCTGACTAGGGGGTTCCTAAAGTAAACTTTTAATCTTCAATGTAAAACCAAGAGGTAATTGAGAACTGCATTAAAATCTCAGTCCCGCCGTCTTTTTGCTGCCAGCTCTGAATCTGTAATTTCTGCATCATATTTTGCAGGATCTACCAGATACACCATACTTTGGAGGGCATCAATGTACTACTATCATAAAATAAAAATATAGTCATGAATATTTTTTTACCAGTCGTTTCCAGTGCATGTTATCAGTATTTACATTGGATAGATATCAGTGGATTTTTTGCCTGGGTTGTTTAACAGGATCTTAGGTGGTGAGAAGATGCCTGAGGAANTCCATATTTGGCCCAATTTGCCCTATGTCCCAATAAAACAATTTGTAGGCTCCAACTCTTGACAGCAGCACGTGCTTCTTTCCCTGCCCAAGCTTCATGAATATCTGAAAAAAGAAAAAAATACATTTATGAATGAATAAATGTGACCAAATCTAGAGTCGAATATTTTAACAACTGTTTGAGTTCAACTTATGCTAACATTTCATATAGTTATCTGATTTAAACGAAGTGTAAGGGTAAGCCTATGTGGTTGTGGCTGTAATGTAATGCAGAGGAGAATTTTTTAAAGAACATGCAACAAAAATATGACTTATTTTTCAAGATCTCTGAGTATAGCAGTGCTTTACACAACACAACTATTTATTTGTATTACTGATGTTTAGCACATAGTGTTAGATGTGTAAGGAGCTGCAGCCCTTCAAAGACTCAAAGGGACAAGAGAAGACAGTGGACAGAGGAGAGTGGACAATTTCTAATTGGACAAATCTAACGCATCAGAGAAGGAAGAGGTTATATGACCTTCACTAGAAAAAGTTTGGTAAAACTACAGCCCAGTGGCCTTAAAGTAAAATGGTTATTTCTAAAAAAAAAATATGTATTCTTGCTAGTCAAACGCTAAAAATAATAATCCCTCTCAATGTTTTAGTTTCCTTAATTATGGATTCTCCGCAATTAAATTGAACATTGTTTAGGTAAAGAGAGTTATCATGCATCCATGTAGTGTTGAAAGCCTTGATGATTTTATATTTTTTCAATAATTTAAACACCATATGAATCCAGCATTTCTCTAAGATTGCTTTTTAGAAGAGGTACATCAAGTCATTTGTGCAAATTGATGTAATTTGAATTAAAATTCACAAATTTTACCTTTTACAAAAAATAACAATTTTCAACAAAAAGTTGTGGCGGGGTTCTTCTTGTAGTGAGCCAGGAAGTACTCAGAAATAAGATGAGCCAGGTGTTGAATAGGTAATGGGATTTTATTGTTCCCCAATAAGAAACAGAGTTCACAAACACTGTTTGGGAGAGCCTGTTGCCACCACTGCAACCATTACTGCTCTGCCATCAAACTGAAAAGTTCTCCCCTTATAAAGGCTTAGCCCCTCCCACAGGCCAATTAACCAAACATTTCTTTAACAGAAAATTCAGCCTTATACCTGGAAAAAATGACCTAAAATGAAGAAATAATTAATCATGGCTTTAACAGAAACAAGTATGAATATCAAAAGCATTGTGACAGAGAAAAAGAGAAAAAAAAACTTACAATTCTGACATGTGACATCACTTCCTGTTTCCTATATGTATGATGATGTGTACAATGCTCTGGTTGGAATGTTTGTGGTGGGAAGCCTGGATGGTAAGTAACATTCTATTTAAAACTAAGTGTGCACCCTTTCAGTTAAATAAAATGTGGCTGTGGTGAAAGTGAATGATTCATGTGCCTGGATGTATGTATGTGTCTGGTGTAACTATAAACTAAATGACTGATAAATGATAGGATAGAAGGAGGAAAAAAAAAACAATTCAAGTCTTCAGGCACTGTCCTGCAACCTGTGACGCTGCTTCGTCACATCATCCCCCTCCTCTCAGAGGTTGGCGCTGTACGGCAACCTTGAGAGATAGTCCGCCACCAGNTGCTTGTCAGAAAAAGTTGGTTGAATATTATACAGAATAGTCTTCGTCACACATGTATCTCTACATTTTTTGTGTATTTATTTTTATTCTGTTCTTATAATCATTATAATCATCCTCTGCAAATCTTCCAGTCACTTACACATCAGCATTGGCAGCTTTATTTCTACAGAACTTTTCAAAGCAATCCAATAAAACTAGAAATAATTAGCCATAAGCTGCCATTTAGCTGTTGCAAATCTTCAATAACTGAACCGAGTGGTTAAAATGTTTAAAGGTGTTCATTTTTTGTATTTGTTTCTTTAAATGTATTTTTAGTATTTTGATGTTCAGCTACATTATTTAAATAAAAGAATGTCAGAGATATGTGATGAAGCTTCTTTTGAGTTTCTACACTAGCAGTGGAATTTACTGTGATGACGGGGGTCCCACCAAAAAAAGAACTGAAAGTCTGCCAGCACAGATGCTGTTTGTAAAAGCTGCTAAAATAGTGAATTATTTGATTAATTGATGAAGTTCACCTGGTGGTCGCTGTAAAAAGAGATACAGTTGTTGTTCATAAAGAAAACCTTTAAACAAATCTATGTTGAGTTTTTTCGTTTCAGTCAGAAAACTTTCAAACTTCAGTAGAAAGTTTTCAAACTCAGGATGTCTTCAGAGTCCTGCACTTCTCCATGCAGACACCAGAGGGCTTCATAGAGTCAACCTGGGCTCCAACCCTTTCCGGGTTCTGCTCTTCTCCATGCAGCTTCCTTTTAAGATTCAGTTTGTTGTTGCTTTTGTGTTTGATGTTTTCAAGCTGGTGGAATCAGCAGCATTTGTGCTGTGATGTAGGCGACTAAACGTGGATTTGTGGTAAATATCATGGCTCAAAATGGGAAAAGAGTCACACAAAGGGTAAAAAACCAAATGATTAAGGTGGAAGTTTTAGTTTAAATGAGATTTAGAGGTGGTTTTATCAGCTGTGTGAACAATTTGAGAGAGAATTTCAACAGGACTCCAAAGAACAGACTTTGGACGTGCTTTGTGAATGGATGTGTTCAAAATGATCCAATACTATGGATTGCTGACAGTCTTCTAACATTGTAAATGTCATTGTTTGTTCTGGTGTCATTGACTTTGCTGAATACAAAGCTAAATAAGAGGAAGTTTGGTTGAAGTTTGCATCCTTCATGTGAAAAAGTCCTGGGCTAATCCTAAAACTGAACCAAAATAAACATGGATGCATTTGAATGTGTGAACACATGGAGCACAGTTCTAAATATTGATCTCTGTTATTGTTCTCTGACATGTTTTTTTGTCTCCCATCACTCGCGGCGTCTCCTCACATTTGAGTTTTTCTGAAGAAACGAGGCCAAGGTACTTCATAAGTGCATCAACAAGGCCTGTAAAGCTTTGTATATTTCCCCTTTTCTTCCTGCATGATTGTTGTGGAATGTTCAAAAGTTGCGTAATAAATCAGAATTAACACAGTCTGATGGTACGACTTGATTCTGTTCACTTATAACTTTGATGTTTGAGGATGAGATCAAAGATAAAGAAACAAATATTTAAACTATTTCTTTCTTTCTATGGAGCCCCTAAAGTATCAGTATTACTGGTTTCTGCATACATGAGAAACTAACAGGTCATTTGCTCTGATGAGACGTTTTCAGAGTCAGTTTCCTGATTCAGACATTATGTGAGCTTATTGAGTTTTATTTTACCTTCAGACTCAACTATTGCACATTAAATGTTGCAGTGAGGAAACAAAAGATTAAAAACATGACAAATGTTCTGTTTCTGGAAATCAATAATATATTCGGAATGATGAAGAGTCAAAGAGACTTTGTATTTTCTTAAATAGGTTTTAATTTTCACAAAAAACAATCATATCATAATCAACAATCTGTTTTCCCTTGATTTATTTCATTATAGGAAATTTTGAACCAACCAAAAAAAATTAGGTTTCTAAACAGACATCCATGCAGACTTAAACCGATAAAGGTTTTAACTTTTAATTTAAATCACAGACAAAGCCACTTCTTGAAATAGATGATTGAGATAATATGATGATAAAATCAGTAAATATTCATCTGCATCTCATCCCTGATCTAAAAGTTACTTACTTTTGATTTTTGACTAACTGTTATTAACTGGAAAAACTAAAACACAAGAGAGATGGAGATTACAATTTTCATGATTTAAAAAAATTCATATGCAATACCTATTATTAACAGAAAAAAAACTTTACTACATTGTTACGCAGCCGCAAAATAATAAACAACTTTAAAATTGTTTTTGAAACAAAGATAATCAGAAAACTATGTTTAGTTGAAGATTTCATGAAGCTTTGAGGACGTCTTCTTGAAGCTCATGTACTCGTGTTCAGTTGTACTGTTTAAGAAATCCTTTTTTATTTGTTTTTGAATTTTGATAAAAAATAAAAACATATATTTTCTCTATTTGTTCTGTTTACAATTAAGTTAATTACCAAACAGCATTTTTCTTTTGTTTCACATTTTTACTAAAGAATAAATCCTGTGTTTTTGTCTGTTATTTTGATTTATAAAATAACTTTTTTTGTAACACATTGATTATTAGGTGTTAAATACACAGCATTTTTCTCTGATTTTCTATTTTCTAAAATGGAAACATATTTCATCATTGAGCCTCACAGATCAGTGACTTATTTTTACTTTAATCCAACAACCTGATCATATCTCCAGACTTTGATGGAATCCAGAATCCAGCATACAGAGGCTGAGTGAATGTGGTCTGGACTTTGTGTATGAGAGTCATGGAGTCAGAAACGCTGTAGAAAGACAAAGTTCCTGCTCTGTGATTTAAATAAACTCCAACTCTGGAGGATTGAGGAGCTGAAATAGAAACACAGCTATTGATGTGGTAATATTGATATCCAGTGGATGAACACATTAACGCCCAGCATTTATCATTAAGTCCAAACTCACAATTATTATATGTTCTTGTACNTTCTTAACATTTTATATGTAACAACATTTATATACAGAAAACAAACAAAAAAACAGTAACATTTTACACATATATATATATATATATAAGCAAAACAATTTCCAGATCATTTTAGAATAAACGTTAATCAGCAAACTAATATTTGTAGACATCATAAAAGTTAAGAAATTTTGGAGGTCGTCTTCTTGAAGCTCACAAACTTGTGTTCAGTTTGGTTGTTTAATATCATTTTTATCGGTTTCAGATTTTTTGCGTGGAATGTTTTTTATTTATTATAAAAATGTTCAGTTTGCAGTTAAGTTTTGTAGAAAAATGCATTTTTTTCTATTGTTTCAAATTTTTCAAGTTTTTGTCTATTATTTTGATTGAAAAACTAAAAGTATTTTAGTTAACAAAGTGTTTATTAGATTTTAAATACAGTGTATTTTCCAGTGATTTTCTTTTTAAATTCGACAGTGCGGACATATTTGATCGTGGGGCCTGACAGATCAGTTACTGCTCTTTACTTTTATCCACCAACCTGATTTTGCCTTTTTTATTTGATGGAAGCCAGAATCCAGCATACAGAGGCTGAGTGAATGTGGTCTGGACTTTGTGTATGAGAGTCATGGAGTCAGAAACGCTGTAGAAAGACAAAGTTCCTGCTGTGTGATCTAAAAAAACTCCAACTCTGGAGGATTGAGGAGCTGAAATAGAAACACTGATATTGTTGTGGTAAAATTCATATCCAGTGGATGAACACCTCAATGCCCAGGATTTATCATTATATCCAAACACACATTCATCAACGGTTCCTGTACAACTGATATCTTTGTATGCAACTGACACAAAACCCCCCACGCTCCACTCCACCTCCCAGTAAGAACGTCCAGTCAGACCTTCTGCACTCAGAACCTGATACCATTGAACAAACCTGTCTGGACAAACCTGTCCTTTATCCACATTAACTTGCTGCGCCATTTTCTCGTCTTACAGGAAATATTAAAGTTTTGCTTTTTGTTTAGCGAGAAAAGCTCCTTCCTCCACGCCTTTACAGTGAATAACATGAATGCTTCAGTTTTACACGTATAGCCAACAGAATAGTGAGGGGGAAGGGAAAAGGTGAGTTGATTGGACAGTGAACAGGAAGCAGAGATCACAGGTGTGTCACCAGTCAAAGCCCAACACGTAGCTTAAAATCAGTTCAGTCATGCAATCACATTTTTGAAGGATTAATTAACTATGACCTGTAATTAATTAATCTATTGTTAATTTAATCTAAAATGTAACCTAAAAACCTAATTAAAATCCAGGTAATTGATTCAATATTAATTTCTTATGTGACCGTGGTATGGGCGGGATATATGACGAGCATCAAAATGGTTTAAAATTGAGATTTTAAATTAAAAACGAGAATAGCTTATTTTAAGAAGTACCCTAATTTTTCTGTAATTTATTAATTTAAATCAGGACAGTGTATATTCATCAATGTTTTAGCACAACAAAAACATAAATATGCCACAATTAGCACAAGTGCTAAATGAA
>NW_023417085.1:0-3808 GCF_002922805.2 Oryzias melastigma | reverse complement strand
CGCTCAGATGAAGACGGTTGAAGCTCTGCTTTTCTTGCGTCCTCCATCAACTCTGCTAAAATAGTGTTTCTTACCAGAACAGGCCTTGAAGTGAAGCTTTGTCTGCACTGAGGACAGCTGAGAGCTTTTTGTTCCTCTCCCCAGAAGTTCTGAATACATTCCAGACAGTAACTGTGTCCACAAGGAATAGTGACCGGATCCTTCTGCAGATCCAAACAGATCGAACAGATCAGCTTCTCTTTATCCGGAAAATTTTGCTGCGCCATTTCTGTGTCCTTCAGTGAATGTTTAATCTCTCTTTCTGTTCCTAGATAAAGACTTGCCACTCCTTTACTGTTCTGCAGTGCATGAATTCAGTTTTACATTAATAATTAACAGATCAGTAACAGGAAAGGGAACAGGAACAACACTGGACTATGAACAGGAAGCAGAGATCACAGGTAGATCTCCAGTCACACCCAGTAACAGAAATGCTGTTATTGTGAGCTTCAAATTGTTAAATGCTTTTGTACTGTTGGAGTCCAAAAAAACAGTTTGACTCTGTTTTTATAAAAGAATCAAATTTATGACCAAAAAAAGAAGCTTAAAAGTTTTTTCAATAGAAAATCTGGTGAGAAATCTAGTTTTACTGTATGGAGATGCAGAAGATTTGAGCTTTGATTGAGAATTTCTTTATTCAGTGGCAACAACTTCACCATAATGCGACTAAATTCTAATTTAATCAATTTCAGCAGATTCAATAATAGTTTTAAACATCAACATTTTTTTGCATGCAAGAAATTTCCACACAACCAACTTAGCTTGTAAGTGGCAAACATATGAGATTTTTAAGTTTTGTAGAGGATTTTTGACATAAACGTGTGTGAAAGTTGAATTCTTTAAGTGCTTCTATCCATTACCATTAAGATGAAAAACTGCTGTTTTTGTTATGTTTTTAATTTGTGGAATCAAATTCAACTCAAAGTCGAAAATCACACCCAGGTTTCTCACACAATGAGAAGTGTTATTATTTTTTAGTTTATATAAAACAAACTTTCTTGTCTTCAGAACAGATGACTAAAACCGTTTTATCCTGGTTCAGCTGTAAGAAATTGTCTGTCATCCATGACTTAATGTCTAAAATGCAATTTAAAAGAACGTTGACTGACTCTACATCATCAGGAGACACAGCAATGTAGAGTTGCGTGTCATCAGCATAGCTGAGAAAACAAACACCATGCCTCCTGATGACGTCCCCAAGTGGCAGCATTTATAAATTAAAAAATAGCGGGCCTAGTATTGATCCTTGGGGGACCCCACAGCTGCTTTCAAAGACCATTGAAGAGCATGTATCCATACTTACATAAAATCTACGATCTGTGAGATAGGAATAAAAACCACTTCAGAATAGTACCAGAAATGCCCACACCTCTCAGCCTAAGTAAAATATTGTGATCTACTGTATCAAATGCTGCAGTCAGATCCAGTAGCACCAGGACTGAGAGTTTCTGACAGTCCAGGTAACATCTAATATCATTTACTATCTTAACCAGGACTTTCTCTGTGCCGTAGTTTGTTCTAAAACCACATATATACTTTTCAAATATTTAAAAATTCATTCAATTGTATCAAAACTGTTTTTTCAATCATTTTACTTAAAAATGGAAAGTTAGATACAGGTTGATAATTATTAAAATTGTTAGAGTCTAAATTACTCTTCTTCAGCAGAGGTCTTACCACTGCTGTTTTAAAGGCAGAGGGGCAGATACCTGTCTGAAGAGAGTAATTTACTATGTTTAGGAAGTCCGGCTCAAAGGAGTCATAACATGTTTTTAAAACTGATGTGGGGATTGGGTCTAAAGGCAGGTGGTTGACTTTAACTGGGAGAAAACCCGACCAACACAGCATCAACCAGGACAAAACTTTCCAGTGTTTCCTCTGATAAATACAATGCTGTCATGGCAGCAGCTGCCCTGCTGCTAATCATCTGATTCCCTCCACCTGTGCCTGCTCCTATAAAGCTCTGCCTCTGCCTTTCACTCTTGCTGGATCTTTGCACTGCAAGAAGACTCACCTGCTCTGTTTGTTGCCAGCAAAATCCTGTTCTGCTGACCACTCTGTTGAACTCAAAGCCAACATACTCAGCCTGTGTTCCTGCCTCTGCTCTCAGCCAAATCCTGTTCTGCCTGCCTGCCCAACTCAAGCCAGCCTGTGTTCCTGCATCTGCTATAGTCTTCATGGTGCCTGATTATGTCTGCCTGCTCCTGTCTCTCTGCTGCATCATTTCACCCCAAGCCTCGTAAGTCCCCTCAACTTTGTTTTTAGGAGCTTTTCCCAGAGACCTCTGGTGATTATTATTTGGATTGGAAAACAAATTCGTCACTGAACCCCAACTTCCTGAGTTTACTGCGCCCTCCTGGCTTTCCCTCTCCACATTACATTTGTGTCTGGAGCCACGCCTTCCCCTGCTCTTCAGAGGACTCCTCTCCGTCCCTGCAGTCTGTTCTCTTCATCCCATGTCCGTGCATTGGCTGCGTTGTTTGACGCCAGGGGGTCCTCAAAGACTTAATAAATCTGGTTTCTTGAACTTCTGAGTTTGTCATATTTTGGGTCCCAGAAAGCCTTTCTTGACACAATGCAATTGATTCACCAAACTCAAGGTCTATTTGAGTTAAAAGACTGGATGTAATAGCATTGATTTTACTTCTGAAGTGATCTGCTCACATGCAGCATCTGATGCTGCCATGGAGGACCTCTGAAAATCTCCTTTGGTCAAAGTATCTGTTGTATTAAAAATAAATTTTGGGTTTTTATTTTGTAGAATGAAGCTTGAGAGGTGGAGGGTTCTAGCTTTTTTTATTGCATGACTGTACATCAATGGTTGTTCTTTAAACATTTCTAGATGTGTAATCTGAGTCACTTTTTATACACAAAACAATTTTTTTTTTATTTTTTTTAATTTTTTTAATTTTTTTTTTATTACCCAAATTGGTTATATTTTATGAGAATTGAGAAATTTTCCATCAAAATGCTGCTTTTAAATAAGCAGTATTCTCTAGAATAAATGGGATAAAAATGTGACTATGCAGTTGGCCTATTTTTTTATTTTGTTTTTCTGAAAACATTTTTATAAATGTTTCCTTTTACCTGCTTTTGCATTTCAGATCTTTGTATTGCGGTCATCTTGGTTACCCTGTTGGGAATAATCAGACCAAAAGCCTTTCTCTTCACCTTCATCACTTTGAATAAACACTGAATCCTTCACCTTTTATTAGCTAATCATTCATGAGCTAGAAATAACATTTCGATACAGTGGTCAATGAATTCATTTTTTATAAATATTGGATCTAATTTAGCAACTGAATTGATAAAAAAACAGAAAAATGTGAATGACAATTATAAAGTGGAGAATAAGGTGATGCAGTCGAAGTTTGTTTCTAAAGTGAATGAACAAGAAATACCATCCGTGGTGAGAACATTAAAAAACAAGACATCGACTGATAGTGATGGCATTGACATGAAAATGATCAAAATGACTATAGATTGTTTAATCAGACCTTTATGTTGTGTTTTTAATCTCTCATTTAAAACAGGTATCTGTCCTGATGGTATGAAAACTGCTAAAGTTATTCCATTTTATCAAGTCAGGTGACAAACATTGTTTCAATAACTACAGGCCAATCTCATTACTTTCACAGTTTTCTAAAATCTTAGAAAAACTGTTTGTTTAAAGATTAAATTGTTTGGTAACGCTTTATATTAAGGTGTGCTTGTTAAGTATTAATATATTAATAAGCATTAGTAAAATGCTTATAATTTGCTTATAATT
>NW_023417084.1:39443-45042 GCF_002922805.2 Oryzias melastigma | reverse complement strand
CATCCAAAGACTTGTGTACTTTTACTACATAGTTTTGGAAATACCCAGTACCTGATCATTACCTTTTAGTCAGAGAGTACTGTATAAATTGTCAGCATGGAAGTAGAAAAAAATACTTTGGTGCATAACTCCAGATATTGACAAGTATTTTACTGTTCTACTAGTTGTGTACTATCACCTCACACACATTTGTGTATTTTTACTGTATGGATTTCAAAATACTGAAAAAATAGATGATAGTGGAAGACCTGTAGAACAAGGATAAACTATTCAAGGTCTGGAATTATGCTTCAATTTCCTTTATTCAAATTCAAAGTTGACAAATTATACCATATTATTGGTCCAAAATGCCATGTTTAAATACTAATACTTGGAAAACTTCACAGTAAAAGTACACACGACGGTGTGAGAAGACAGTACAGGACTTCCACAGTGAGGATGAGGAAGTGTGACTCTAAAATGATGCAACAAAGGATTTTATTTACACTGACAGTTTATAACTTTTTTAATTAAATAATATATTAAATGCAATTTTAAATGGATAATATGTCTGAGGAGATAATACATGACCTTTAAACCAGAGATTTACTATTTCTGCTCTGGATTTGTTCTCTAAATGGAAATAATTTAACCTTGAATGTTTCTAAATTATACTATAAGTACAACTAAAATGCCCTTATTTAATAAATAAAAATCCATGCAGTAAAAGTAGAAAAGTATTTGTGAGTAGAGAGTAAATAGTCTTCAAAACAAGGAATTCTGCATTAAATTGATGTAATTTAACCTAAAAAGTGTTAAATTATTATTTATGTGCAGCAAAAATACCATATTTAAAGAATAATTAAAAGGCTTTGCAGTCAAAGTTCACATGTTTTTATCAGGATCGGTCCCACAAGGATTTGTTAGTTTTCCTGGAATTCTGCACCAAAGTCTCCTTAAAGCTGAAAGTTGAGAACTGTAACTGTGTCTTCATGAAATGACAGATTTAAGAACTGATAGATTAGAACAGAAATGCTGTTAAAGTACACAGAGTTCTGATAGGAACAGTTTTTCTTTGTATTCTAGTAGAATTTAGAACAGATCAGACGTTTTCATGTGGAAACAGAAAGAGCTCCATCAGTTTCAGGCTCTGCCGTAAACCGTGGAATACTGCCGCACAACAGTTTGAAAGCGCGGCTGGTTTAACGACGGCTGAGCGAACAGCGGCTCACTGGACCGCAGACAGAACCAGTCCTGGATCCACCAGAACCTGGACCCGAAGAAGTGTCCTACCTATGTGGTGGAGCTGAAGCTGTGGTTTCCAGCAGATATCCAGCAGTCTGCGCTGACGACAGAGCTCCTGCTCGTACTGGACGATGGTTCCTTCACAGAGTCTGCAGATTTCTTCAGCAGCAGCAGCTAGTCGCTCGCTGATCAACTCTCTCAGAGACTGAAGGGAAGACATGGTTCCTGCAGCTGCAGAAGATCTTCAGCTCCAACAAACACCAAAGTCCTCTGAACAGCAGCAGCTCCGATCATCTGCTAGTCTCACAATCACAGCCACGTTGTCTTTACGTTCAACACGCATTCACTCATTTACGACACTTTAGCTAAAGAGGATTGTTCGGAACCGAACCACGTATCGCTACATCTCTGTAGAAACCTCACGAACGTCCCAACGAAACACCGCCGTCCTCTCAGCACAAGCTAACGCTGCTAGCATGCTAGCTAGCCCCTCCTGCTGTTCTTCTTCTTCGGTGGTTTCTTGGCGGTTAGCAAACACCGACTGTCAGTGTTGCCAGATCGGCCTTGTCCACACGTAGGCGGGTATCTGCTAAAACGAATCTATTTTTTTATACGTAAAACACAAAACCGAATATTTAAGTCACTCAAAACGGTGCATTTGGAAAATTCCGGCCAAAGTGAAGATTTTGGAAAACTCCAGTTTTGCACTGCGGTCAAGTGAGCCGCTGTTCGTTTTTCCGTGGTCAAATCAGCGCTCGTTGGATTTTTTTTCTGCGAGTTTCATACAAGACTTACGGTAGCATGTCCGTGCTCGCTGGAAAATCCTGGAGACTCTTTAGAAAACATGATATTTTTACTCCTCATAAATGCAATCACGTTACTTTTTATGCACATAATATTTATTAGAAAGAAACTGCGCATTACTTTTTTAAATCAATCTCAAAATATCTTGTAATACTGAAATAAAATGGGTTAATTTTGGCTGTGAATTAATCCCAATCATCAATGTATTACATTATAAATCCGTCACAGACCTACTTAGTCCTTAATAGAAACTTTCTCCTGGAAATATAAAACATTTTTACTGTATAGTTTTTAGAAAAGAACATAAGAAATAACATAAAAGGTCAAATCTTGACATCATTTGGCTGACTTTAGGTAGGACTAAATCCTGAGTTTCAATTTAGTACTTCACCAGTCCTTTACAGACATCCTTAGTACTTCAGTGAGTACTACTCCTGAAAATATGAGGAATTCCTTTACTTATATTAAAAAATAAGGTAAAAGCACATTTTAATGCATATTTGCATCTGATTGTATGACAGTTCAAGTCTGGTTACTTAAGGTTGGTGAAAGTTTGATGTCTTGAGAATATCCTTTAGTTTTCTGCTATTGCTATTGCTATTGTTTGCTATTGTTTTTACTGATGCATAAATACAGTATTTTGATGCATATTTACATCTGATTGTATGACTGATCAAGTCTGGTTACTTAACTTTTGTATAGATCGCATGTCTTTAGAATTTTCTCTAGTTTTCTGTTCCTAAATGTAGGTTTGCTCATTATTTCATGTTCAGTTCAGGATTGCAGTTGTTATTACTGACACATAAATAAAATATTTTAAAGCATATCTGCATCTGATTGTACAACGGATCAATTCGGGAAAACTCCACTTTTGTGTATTGTTGTTGTAGTAGAACAATGAGCTCACATTAATCAGTACAGAAAGTTTGAGGACTCTAACTTTAATATCTTCAGAGCTATTAAGTATACCAAATATAATTCATTATCATCCAAAAAGAATCAGACAAATGAATAAAATAAATCTTTGCCATAATCTTTGTTGTAGTTGACCCGTAAACTCATCATTAGTCAGTGTACAAAGTTTGGTGACTCTAACTTTAATATTCCTAGAGCTATTGAGCATATTTTTTATGCTTCATATCTATTAAAATTGTTGATATCAAAATAATAAAATATAGGATTTTTTTTTCAAAATCTTTATTGTAACATGAATATGGTGATGAATCTCCACCACTAGTTCACATAAAAGTCGACATTTATTTGTTTTTGAGAGATTATTGATTTTTACAGAATGGCTTTTCTGGAAGCTTCCACTTTGTAGACGGTCCCTTAGCAGCCGTCTCTCCATCTGCAGCTGGAAGAGAACACTTCTCATAAAACGAGAAAAAAACGATCTTTTTCTTTTGAAATAGTTGTATAGGTTACTCTCTGTGTTGATACAATACGATTGAGATACTTGCTGTCATATTTGAACGTTTTTCTGAAGAGCTTTCTAACCCGGACATGCAAATCTGTGAATATCTTTCTAACTTTACCCAACTTCTGCAGTNCAGTCCAACACTAGTGACTTTCCTCTTCTCTCTCTCCCTACGAAATAAATCTTTGCCATAATCTTTGTTGTAGTTGACCCGTAAACTCATCAATAGTCAGTGTAGAAAGTTTGGTGACTCTAGCTTTAATATTCCTAGAGCTATTGAGCATATTTTTTATGCTTTATGTATCTATTAAAATTGTTAATGTCAAAATAATAAAATATAGGATTTTTTTTCAAAATCTTTATTGTAACATGAATATGGTGATGAATCTCCACCACTAGTTCACATAAAAGCCGACATTTATTTGTTTTTGAGAGATTATTGATTTTTACAGAATTGTCTTTCTGGAAGCTTCCACTTGGTAGACGGTCCAGCGTCTCTCCATCTGCAGCTGGAAGAGAACACTTCTCATTAAACGAGAAAAAAACGATCTTTTTCTTTTGAAATAGTTGTGTAGGTGACTCTCTGTGTTGATACAATACGATTGAGATACTTGCTGTCATAGCAGAACCGAACTTCTGCAGTTAGCATTTCTTTGTTAGCCATGCTTTGTTTACTATTACACAGACTTAAACAAATGCTCTAATAAAACTTACTCGTGAAAGGTCATTCCGCATGATCCGCTACCTAAAGAGTCCCAGTTGTTGCATCCGAAGGCGAAACAAACAACGAGGATTTTTTTTAAATGATTTTTTTAAGTCCTTTTTTGTAGCATGTTACATGTTTGAAATAAATCAAATCAAAATTTAAAAGCAACTTTGTAATCATGGTTTATGGTTTGTCTCTTTCTTCTTAGGCTTTATATAAATTATAATGAAAATTTATATATACTTATCATATATTGAAATAGCTCAAATTTCTGTTTTTGTTCTTTTTGCTTCATATGTCAGTGTTTTGGTAAAAACCCACCAGACATTTTATAACTATATTAGTATATTCTATGACTGTTGAGCACAAAATAAATGGTAAAATATGTAAAACCATGTGCTGCATCATAGCTACATGTTTAAAGTTTGCAGCAAAAAAAAGTGTGTAAATCAGTTGAGTATTCAGCGAGTTATCATTGATTAAGCTCCAGAACTCTTCGTGGCGCCTGTCAAATAGTTTACATCAAGTGGAGTGGGCGACCGGTCCAAGATGGCAACACTATTACATCTAACTGGCAACACTGGCAGCTGTTGGATACAGCTGCTAGTGTTGCCAGATTGAGCGGGTTCCCGCCCAATTGGGGGGTTTTGGTTCTAAATTTGCGGGTGAAATTGGCTTTGGGCGGGTTTAGGGTCGGTTCAGCGGTTTTTATTTCCTTATCATAAAAAGTAGCGGACTAAGTTAGGCTGGGTGGCGATCAGACTTCCACTAATGTTCTATGTTCGGAGGCTCAGTGAACGCACCAGGAGGAGACGCTTCATGGTCCTGGGCTCTGTCGTTGTTAGGTTAATTTCAGACTTCACCCAACACTCTGTTAAAGAAGAAAGACAACGAGCTCGGAGAGCACACAGGAAGACACAGATGACACACGTCATTGTGACACAGATGATGACACAGGTGAAAGAAAAACAGCTGTTCTTCAAACACCTAAACCACGAACAAAGAAGCAAATGATGTCATTTCTGGATTTAACTAATTATTGTAGAAGTTGGATCCCTAATTATGCAGAAATAACGGCCCCTCTACAACAGCTAATGTATAAGGAAGAGTTAAAAATTATGTCGATCCTTGAATGGAACAGCACTACCAGACTACAAACCTTTCGTTCAGATGGTAGACTGCAGAAATCCTTTTATGACTTTGGTACTAGTACAACAACATGGTGATGAACAGAAACCTATAGCTTACTTTTCATCAAAATGAGACAGTGTGGCGTGTGTTCTGCCTCACTGTGTTCAAGCAGTAATACCAGCATCAATGGCTGCGACTACGCAGAAAACTGTCTCGGTCTAACCACGTGAGCAGAGCAGGATGATAGCCAACACGTGTGCAGGAGACGAGCGGGCCGCAGTCATCGGGATTTCCGGAGGTGGGAGCGTCGGAGCCGA
>NW_023417084.1:38112-38929 GCF_002922805.2 Oryzias melastigma | reverse complement strand
GCCGGTCGGGGTCCTGCCTACCTAGAGACCCATTGAATGCTCTGCACTTTATTGGATAGAATCTAGACCAATCAGGAGGCTGGCACAAATGTAACACTGAGAAAAAAAGTTAAATGCAAAGCCAAAGATGGGGTGAATGGAAGATAAGCCACTACGCATCTAAAAGGAAAAAAAAAAAAAAAAGTTGCAAATGCAAAAATTTATTTTTTGAGAGCAAAGAATTTTTTTTTTTTATTTGCAAAACTTATTTTGTTTGCAACTTAAATTTTTTTTTATCTCAAAACTATGGCTTTTGCTTGCAATATGGTGGCACAAATATAACTCCATAAAATTCTGTTGTATTTCCTTTTATTCCATTTCTTTTTAAAAGATGGCCTCCGCTAATACCCTAATAGGGAGATTGACCAATTATTTCTGTGTGGTTAGCTATTTTTGTTCGTTTACTGACTGAAGTTTGGTTTCATGTTTATACTGCGCTGTCAAATAACTGATCTGGTTTGTGAGTTTTAATTTGTTTTCTTTGGACCTCCCAGTGGAGTGTAATAGTTTATGTTTTATACCACAGAAGGTTAACCTAAATTAGCCCCCTTACAAAATAAACATTTGGTGTTTTGTTTTAACAGACTGCTGAAGTCTGGGGTGTTCTGTTGTAAGATTGTTCTGGGTTAGGGGCACTCCATCACTCTGGCTGGATGTTGTAGAGGCAGGATTGGGGCGGACGTGATTTAGATACCCTGCAGGACCACTCTCAGCTGACCGTCAGGGGGTCTATTTCTGTCATGGTGCCTCTGTCAGTCTCCTCCCCCTCTCCACTCTC
>NW_023417084.1:30508-31782 GCF_002922805.2 Oryzias melastigma | reverse complement strand
TAACGCTGCTAGCATGCTAGCTAGCGCCTCGTGCTGTTCTTCTTCGGTGGTTTCTTGGCGGTTCGCAAACAGCGACAGTCAGTGTTGCCAGATCGGCCTTGTCCACACGTAGGCGGGTATCTGCTAAAACGAATCTATTTTTTTTATATACATTTTGGCCTATCATCCACACAAAACCGAAGATTTAAGTCACTCAAAACGATGCGTTTGGAAAATTCCGCCCAAAGTGAAGATTTTGGAAAACTCCAGTTTTGCACTGCGGTCAAGGGAGCCGCTGTTGGTTTTTCCGTGGTCAAATCAGCCCTCGTTGGATTTTTTTTCTGCGAGTTTCATAGAAGACGGTAGCATGTCCGTGCTCGCTGGAAAATCCTGGAGACTCTTTAGAAAACATATTTTTACTCCTCATAAATGCAATCACGTTACTTTTTATGCATATGATATTTATTAGAAAGAAACTGCGCATTACTTTTTTAAATCAATCTCAAAATCTCTTGTATTACTGAAATAAAATGGGTTAATTTTGGCTGTGAAATAATCCCAATCATCAATGTATTACATTATAAATCTGTCACAGATCTACTTAGTCCTTAATAGAAACTTTCTCCTGGAAATATGAAACATTTTTACTGTATAATTTTTAGAAAAGAACATAAGAAATAACATAAAAGGTCAAATCTTGACATCATTTGGCTGACTTTAGGTAGGACTAAATCCTGTGTTTCAATTTAGTGTGATGTTCTCTCTTGAAGAACATATATAATTGGAATAATTCACGAACAGGCTGAGAGCATGTATGATTCACCGCTTTAATTCCACCATCTTGAATCTCACTCGCTCTTACCAAAATCCCGCGAGAGTTCACAACGTTTCGGGTAAGTACACAAACAGTGACACCTTGTGGTCAGAATGTTACATCCCTCTTTAACTAAAAAAAATGCTCATACTTAAAAGACAGAATAAATGTAAAATGTGAAACTTAAGCAAAATAATAATCAAACTTAAATGCTTGTCATCTCTTCTAGGTAACACTGAATAATAAGAACATTTTACGTTACCAATGACAACTTTGAAAAATATCAGGCCATTTTACATATCAAAAACTTGCTTTGGTTTAACAACTCGTCCTGACTTTGTGACATATCCAGGCGGTTGATCACTTGGTATAGTGTCTTTCAGATTGTTTTGGGATTCAGCAGATGTCGATGGTGCGTTCTTCAGTTTCTTGTTGGTGGGCTCAGGCTGTTGAACTTCTCCGGCATCCTTTATGTTTTTGC
>NW_023417084.1:15202-29578 GCF_002922805.2 Oryzias melastigma | reverse complement strand
CATATTCCATGGTTTCTAATGTCAGATTGGCATCATCAAGCTCAACCTTTCAACTCTGTTACATGACAACTTTTAGTTAAATTATTCGACCCCATAACAAACATATTGTTACGGGGTTGAATCTAGAGCTGCCACGATTAGTCGATTAATCGATGACAAATCAACTGTTAAAATAGTCGACGACTAATTTAATAGTTGATTAATCGTTACTTTATATTCTAGAGAGTCAGAGTGTAGTAAAGTTGAAAGTTTTAATGGCATTCTGTTAGCTTTTTGAATATTTTGGCATTTAGTAAGGTTTTTTAGACTATTTTGGAGTTAAGCTAATATTTCAGCTACATGCTAACTATTTTTGGCTAATTTAGGCTTTTTTTGTTTGTTTTGTTAGGCTGTTTTGGAATTTAGCTAATATTTCAGCACTATGCTAGCTGTTTTGGCTAACTTAGGTTTTTCTTTTGGCTATTTGGGAGTTTAGCTAATATTTCAGCTACATGCTAGCTGTTTTGGCTAACTTAAGGCTGGTTTATACTTCCATGCGATTCGTAATCGCTTGTGTCGCAGTGGTAGCAAGGCCACCGAAGCATTACCCCTTCAGTCGCATCAGAATGCTACTCCTCCTGGTGATGTCATCCGTGACTGAAATGTTACGCC
This sequence comes from Oryzias melastigma, assembly GCF_002922805.2. Classification (NCBI taxonomy): domain Eukaryota; kingdom Metazoa; phylum Chordata; class Actinopteri; order Beloniformes; family Adrianichthyidae; genus Oryzias; species Oryzias melastigma. Next base: position 28,927 of record NW_023417084.1, on the reverse strand, counting down.
CGGAGTGCAATCGCATGCAAATCGCATCATTTAACTTGAATTTATTTTAGGGATTAGAGTACACGAGTACGCAGAAAACCCTGTCCAGAAAAATATATTTTAACACTGAAAATGATGAAAACTTTCTGAAAAAGTTAAGAAATCCTGAATTTCACACACAGAGAGACACAGAGAGTGGACAACTAGATAGAAAATAGAGCAAGTTGCTGGAAAAATATGTCTTCTTTCTCATACCTTACAGCACTAGAGAATGTAGTTTGTTCCTTTTTTAATTTAATTTTGTCGTATTCCTGTTTCTGTTTAGCGGTCAAACTCATCCCTTCCTCCTCTGCCTTTCATGTGTCTGCACACTCGCAGATGCCGCAAGTGTCTGAGCGAGATGATGATCATGTTAAAAATAAATGCTGGACACAATCTTGAAAAGTATAAACACCAGTTGGAAGTACATCACAGTACATCGTAGTATGAACAAGACTGCGAGATTGTGGATGCGATTGAGAGTCGCGTGGAAGTATAATTTTTCCGTTTTTCAGGCTAAATTTGGCATTTAACTAATATTTTAGCTGGCTATTAGTTTCAGCGATTTCACTATCAGCTTCAGCGTTTTTAGCTATTAATTTCAGCATCTTCATCTATTGTCTTTAGTATCTTCAGCGGCCAAATTCAGCTTACAGCATTCACACTAGCATTATCACGGGTAATGCTATGTAGTTTTTAGTTAGTTTAAAGCCACATGCTGGATTCACACCGAACACAGTTCTCGTGTCAAATTAGCGCCCCCTGCCTCTCTTTTGATGCTCATCAATTTAAGGCTTGTCTGATAATGTCTTCATAAAGTTGACGCTCAAGGCGCATGTGATAGGAGCTACTGACAATACTACTGCTGACCGTATCTCATTTACAGTGCATGGAAGACATTGATGATGTCGATAGATCAGGTTTATTGTGTTAATTGAAGAACTCTACAACAATATCAGGACTCATACTTCCATGTCTGGGTTCATGAGATCATTCAGAGACTCTCCAGATATGGGATTTTCTTTATTTACTGCAGCAGCTTTCAGCAGAGCTCCCGTCTCTGTGACACAGTTTGACGACTTGTTGTCCCGCAGTAGTCTGAGGAGAAAGATAAGAATATTTAGAAGATTTATAAGAATAAAATAGACTATTCCCATGCCATGTTCATACATATCTACACAGAAAATAACACATTCTCTTTCCTGGTGCTAATTATTTAACACATTTGCTTGTATTGTCTAATCACATTGACAGAAGTATTTGAAGTTTGAAAAAGATGCTCCCTTTTATCTTCTACAAAGTGCAAAAATCAGGAACATATTCTGCAAATCTGGATTGGATTTCTTCACTTTTTGATCATTTTAATGATTAACGATAAATAATTATGAGAGTGAATTAATTTCAAGCCAGTGAAAGTGCATCATGAAACTCAGGAAAGTTCTGAACAGCTTGTGAAGCTTTCTTTCTGCTGAGAAGGAAAATCCCACCAGCTGCTCACTTGGATTAAGTTCAGCCGTGACACAGAATAACTTGAGGCCTCTAACGGAGAACCTGTGAAACTGTAACAGGAAACGTCGTCTTGCCATGATTAATCCATGATCAAGCACACTCTTGGTAGCTGTGCGCGTGCATGCTTTGTGTAACCGCATTTTACACTGTATANTGGCTTTAGCAGAGGGACACGTGTGGCACTGCAGGATTTGAGTCCCTGATGATGGAGTGTGTTGTAGTGTGAATGAAAAATGTAATGTGTTACTGATGGTACTGATCTTTGTTACATTGGCTCTAGCTCTCAAATATCAAAGTACTAAGCTTATAGTTAAGAATAGTACACTCACTCAAACTGAGAATTTCTTCAGGGTTATCAGGAGAAACAAACTCTGGGTTAATTTAAAGGACCTATATTATGCTATTCTTAAGCCTTTCTGAGTAAATTATCCATATATATGATAATATAATATATTAACTTTGTCACACTAAAGAACTAGTTTTTTTATTAAATATTATTTTTTTGCAAACTTTGAAACCCTTTTGCTGAGGGGCGTCGGAAAAAATTGATTCACATTGGAATCTAGATTCTCCTTTTTAAAGAATCAGAATCGATTCTAGATATCCAAGAAGCACTTTACATTTTTTATTCCATATTCCTGCATTTATATATTTGATTTAATGGCTCGAACCTGCTAGCTTACTTACAAACCGTAATGTTTGTCACAAAACTGCTACCGTAGTTTGTTTTCTCTGGAGGCGAGCGAGCGTACGGTGCGTGCGCGCTATGGTACAACGTGGAAGAAGAAAAAGAGATTCTTCCTGTCCTGTTGTCAATGAAGGCAAATGTTTGGGCGCACTTCGGGTTCTATAGATCCTGCTGTAAGGTGCTTGACATGACATATGCAGTGTGCCAAATCTGCAAAATGAAAATCAAATATTTTGGGAAGACTTCAAATGCTCGCGCTCATATCTCCCGCCATCACCCGGAGCTTAAAGTTTTAAAAGTCTTTCTCTGCCTTTGTACTATTGAAATAATCCGACGCTCCAAGATTTCATGATGTTACGATCACAACTATTAACGGAAATTCAAGCAAACCCCACGATTTGTTTTTTAAAATGTAAATATTAAATTGTGCAGATTTTGACAGAGATTATTTAAGTTCTTAGTGCTTAAAAATACACAAAGTCCTTTAAAAGTATAAAAAGTCTTTTTGTATTTTTGCTCCTACAGTTCTCCCCCAGCACTGTGTGACTGAAGACGAGGGTCTTTGCAACCAACAGAGGAACTTCAGAGTGGAGCAGGAGGAAACAGAATATACACAAACTAAAAAGGAAGGCCTGGACCCCGAACCTCAACCTCCACTTATTAAAGAGGAGCAGGAGGAACAAGAACCTCCACAGGCTCAGGAGGAACAGGGGCAATTAGAAACTTATCCGATTAAAGACGAGCAGGAGGATCCAGAACCTTCCCCGATGAAAGAGGAACCAGGAGAACTCTGCATCAGTCAGGATGAAGAGCAGCTTGATTTGAAGCAGGAGACTGATACCTTGATGGAGATTCCTACTTATGAGGGAAATGAACACAGTGAAGTAGATCTAAACAATCTGCAGAGCTTTAATGGAACTAATGGTGAAGATGAAGAAGGAAACCAACATGAAGAATCAACATCAACTCCAGATGAAGAGACAGAGCCACAGAACAGAGATCAGAGGAAGAGAAGAGACAGAAGTCATGAGCAAAGTGTGGACAGCTCTAACATGTCAGAAAGTCAGTGTAACTCTGATGTTAGAAAAAACTTAAAGAAAGGAAATGTGGTAAAGAAACACAAACAATCTCTAATCTCCTCTGCAAAGTCTGGTGAAAGCTCAAGAATAGTTGGTAATCGCTTTGTCTACACAAAAACAGACACCGATAAAAGACGTTATCTCTGTAATGAGTGCGGTAAAAGCTTTTGTNTCGACTAATCTTGAGCGGCGACTGGATGTAAAACACATCTTAACCATCATTATCTTTAAACTTGAAGTGTTTCAGCTATATGCTAACTAAAATAAAGACAATAGGTTATTAAACGTAATGAATCATGCAGCTTTTCTCCTTCATTTGTTTCTGGCATTAAAACAAGAGTTAAATCAAATGAGGACATTTGAATCAGCAACAAAATATTAGCCTGAAGTTATTTTTAAAGTTTTTAAAGATCCATTTAGTAAATATAAAGTATTTAAGAACCTATAGACACAGTTACGTCCACAAGTGTCTAGGGCTGGATGGTTCCGTAACATAAGAACACAAAATCAATGAAGTTTACATTTTTTATTGGATATGAAGAGGAGGGAAGATAGGGACCACGCTTGGGCCAAAGGAATGAAAAGAACAAAACAAAACACAGCCTGGCTGTGACAGTGTAGCACCGTCAGCTGATAGCTGCACTCAGACACGCGCACACACACACCCGCAGCCACACACACCCGCTCCATTCATCTCAAACACTTACGTTCCTCTCTGTCCCTCTCCCTCTGCAGGTCCCCCTGGGTGCACACAGGGTTGCCGACTCGTTATCCATACACACACATTTACATATAGCAAAGCATGCCGTCACCTGTAGCTCTTTTCTGTTCTTTTCTTTTGTTTACAGGAAGTTCGCGTCCGATCCTGCCGGTCACGTGACTTACCTGACTTCATATTATTTTTTAAGGTGGAACAAGAAATCCCTGTTCATACCCCAGAGAATGTTTTCAGTTAGTCTGAGAAAAGGTTTTTGTTTACTTTAATTTATGGAAAGTATTGTTGTGTGATATGAAACCACTAATTGAGTGTAGTGCCCACTGGGAGGGGCATAGTGAGTTTAAAAGGATGTGGAAATGTTTGGGGTGGGGCTGTGGAGCTGTGAAGTGACCCTTGTGAGCAACAGATGTGCTCGTTTCCTTTAATGAAAGGTAAAAGTTTAACCTTGATGCCTCTGCAACCTTTATTGCTACTGCATTTTGGTTTCTGGACATTTTTCTGAGGACACCCACGACATACTTGGTGTCAGAAGTGGGATATGCAGATGGCCAGCCACAAGAAGGTTAAACGCAAGGGTCTTCGTTTCCTGAAGGATGAGATGGAGCCAACTTCTGATGTGGGCCCACCGTCATTTTCTTCATCGTCGGAGGAGGAAGGGGAGCCTGGTGCCTCTGCTGAACCAACGCCTCCATCCACAAGCCCAGAAGCTGACCTGATAGCCATGATGAAAGACTTCCTTCATGGACAGCAGAAGCGGGAAGACAGCCTCATCGCTGCACTTCAAGGTCTGAGAGCTTCTATGGTCAAACCAGAGCACCATTCCAGTCGGCAGCGGAAAGCTACTCCTGATGTCGCTGGACCAAGCTCCGCCACAGCCAGCAGCCCAAAAATGGAACTGCCAACCCCAGCTCGTCACCGGCGTCCAGTAGAGCCCCAAGAGGACGACAGCTGGTCTGACCACTCTCGGGCCAGAACCAGTCAACACCTGCCTGATTGGAGGCCCTACATGGAACCAAAGATCCCTGCATATCAAGCAGGTGAGGACATTGAAAATTACCTGCTTCGCTTTGAGCAAAGCATGTAATTTTTCAGGGGAATTGCCATGGACATTGTTGGACCCCTACCTAAGAGCACCAGTGGTCATAAATATATCCTAGTGGTCTGTGACTATGCTACTCGCTTCCCAGAAGTTTTTCCCCTGCGCACCATAACCACCCCTGCAGTTATGAGAGCTTTGATACAGTTTTTCTCCAGAGTAGGAATACCAGATGAAATTCTAACCAATCAGGGAACCAACTTTCCCTCCAGGTTGATGAAGCTGTTCCAAAAGCAGTTAGGGATCACAGCCATCAAACAACCCTATACCATCCACAGACCAATGGCATGGTGGAACGGTTCAACCAGACCCTGAAGAGAATGCTACAAAAATTTGTGAGTGACACAGGCAAAGACTGGGACCATTGGCTGCCATTTCTACTGTTTGCTTACAGGGAGGTCCCTCAAGCTTCAACAGGGTTCTCTCCATTCCAGCTTCTTTATGGCTGGGAGGTTCAAGGTCCACTTGATCTGCTCAAGAAGAGCTGGGAGGCCAAACCAACCGACACCGCAGAGAGGGGTGTGATCCAGTTTGTTCTGGAGATGAGAGACCGGTTGGCACGGTACAGGGAAGAGGCTGAAACGAACCAGCAAGAAGCCCAGAGGAGCTGAAAGATGTGGTATGACAAGCAGGCCCGTCATCGTGAACTCCAACCAGGTCAGAAGGTTCTGTTGCTTCTCCCTTCTTCTTCCAGTAAACTCCTGGCGAAGTGGCAAGGGCCATACACCATTCTCCCCAAGATGGGGCCTGTCACTTATGAGGTGTTAACCTGCTCAAGGAGTGGAAAGATGGTGCTAATCCTCTACCAGAGAAGGTCTTGATGGTCAGGAATGTGAAGGCCGAAGAAGAAATGGACTCTGACCCAGAACCACTGACACAGTCAACCTCTCCGTCTCTGTCACAACTGTCCGCTGAAAAGACCACACAGTTACTCAACTTGTTTTACAGAGTTCCGTCTCTCTTTTCAGCCCAGCCAGGCAGAACAACCCTCGTTGAGCACACCATACGGCTCAAAAACGGACAACCGATCCGGGAACAGACTTATCAAGTACCACAGAGGTTGGTGGGACAGCTGAACGATGAGGTGAAAAAGATGCTGGAGCTAGGTGTCATCGAGCCCTCCAACTCTGAATGGTGCATTCTGGTCGTGATTGTCTCCAAGAAAGACGGCTCGCTGCGGATATGCATTGACTTCCGGAAGCTGAACGCCATCTCAGAGTTTAACGCATATCTAATGCCAAGGGTGGATGATATGTTGGAGAGGATTGGAGCTGCTAAGTATATTACCACCCTCGACCTACGCAAGGGCTACTGGCAGGTACCTCTCACCAACACATGCAGGCAGTACACAGCATTCAAAACACCCGCTGGACTGTTTCAGTTTACAGTAATGCCCTTCGGTCTGCATGGAGCACCGGGCACATTCCAAAGGCTGATGGACAAGGTGCTGCAGGGATGTGACCACTTCAGTGCCGCCTATCTGGATGACGTGGTAGTCTTCAGTAACACCCAGGAGGAACACCTTCAACACCTGTCCCTCGTCCTTGGGAAGATACAAGATGCTGGTCTGACCTTGAATGTCACCAAATGTGAGTGGGCCCAGAGATAAAGCTGGTACCTGGGGTACCTTCTGGGAGGTGGTGAGGTGGGTCCACAAGTGGATAAGGTGGAAGCGATCCGCAACTGCCCTCGACCGCGCACCAAGAGGGGAGGTACGGTCTTTCCTAGGACTAGCAGGCTGGTATCGGCGGTTTGTCCATCAATTTGCCACTATAGCCTATCTCCTCACGGCCTTGACAGAAAAAAGGTAGAAGAATCTAATAGCATGGACAGATGAATGTGAACTAGCCTTTCAAACATTAAAAGCTAAGCTATGTTCTTCTCCAGAGTTCTGCTCAAGAGTCCTGATTTTACCAAGAGGTTCCTGGTCCAAGTGGACGCATCAGCAGTTGGGCTTGGTGTAGTTCTGGCACAAGGAAACCTAGGAGAGGAGCAACCGGTCCTGTACCTCAGTCGGAAGCTACAGCCAAGAGAGACTAGGTACTCCACGGTTGAAAAGGAAGGACTTGCCATCAAGTGGGCCCTTGAGAGCTTGAGGTACTACTTGCTCGGCTGAGAGTTTGACCTTGAGACAGACCACAGAGCTCTTACATGGATAAACACCATAAAAGACCACCATAGCCGGCTCACAAGATGGTACTTGGCGCTTCAGCCATACAAGTTCGTAGGTCATCACCGTCCTGGCAAAGAAAAGTTTGGGAATGTGGAAGCTCCAGATATAACTCAGTCTGAGGACCTCAGGGAGGAGGGGCTTCGGCTGGCACTTCCTGTCCGGTTCAACGTCACGGCTGCACTGCGGAACTCGCTTCGTGCTCTCAACCTTTGAGTCTTTTGAACACATTAAAGTTGTTCAGTATAAAACCGGTTTCGTCTCCCAACTTCTTTGTTACGGTCTAGAGCCAGTCGTAACAAAGTGGGGGCTCGTCCTAACGTGTGGTTTCGGCATCGTTTGTGTGTGGGCGGCTTCGTGTCCGCGCTTTGCTGCCAGCTGGTTTGTTTTGGGGTGACGCGCCGGTTTGTTTGGAGTTTTTGGGCTTTTTGTTGTGGAGCCGGGGCTGGAGTTGACGGAGTGAGTACTGCTCTTGTTTTGTGCTTTGGTTTTGGTGGTGTTTCCCGTTAGGCGTAGTGGCGTTTCTCAATAGGGGACTCACCGCGGATATCTGTTTTAGTGCGGAGGTACGGCGGGTAGAGCTTCCCTCTCCCTTTTCCTCTACGTCGGCTCGGGAGCACTTCCGTGGTTCGGGAGGGTGGCCCGTTTCTCTGGTCACTTTTCCTGACCATTGGATTTTCAGTGCGTAAATACCCCCCGGTACGCCTCCCTAAGACTAGGGTTGAGCTAGCTAGTTTGGGGCTAGGCAGTTAGCGGGACACAACTACCTTTTTGCTGCGCACATTGTTTACAGCCCTTTGTGTGTTTGAAAATCATGGACGAGGATTTTATTGAGTCTCCTTATGAGTCTAGTTTGGAATTGTGCACAAAAAAACAGCTGCTCTTGCTCGCAGAGCATTATAGTGTTGACGTTGGTGATGCTAGAATGAGCAAAGAGCGCATTTTGGTTCATTTGAAGGCGGGGTTGTCAGATTTGGGGGTTCTGAAGTTCGGTTCGGCTCGTCCTAGTGGTGGTGCAGACTCGTTGGCTTCTGGATCGACTGCTGCTTTAACTTTTGAGCAGCAGAAAGAGCTGCTGTTGATCCAGTTGGAAATAGAACGTGAGAGGACCCGGGCTGAACGTCCTGTGCCTGTGGATCAGCACTCTGATGAACTTTGTGACTTGCGGTTGGTTCCAAAATTTGATAAGAAGGATCCAGAAACTTTTTTTGTGTTGTTTGAACGCTTGGCAGTGACTCGGGGTTGGACTTAGGGAACCCGTTTGTTGATTTTGCAGTGTGTTTTGACAGGGAAAGCACAGTAGTCCTCCTCCGCATTGGTTGGTGCTGAGAGAGCTAGCTATCCTACTGTAAAGTCAGCGATAATGAAGGCTTATGAGTTGGTTCCAGAAGCTTACAGACAACGGTTTCGAGGCTGTAGGCGGGGTGATCAGACTAATCTAGAGTTTATGCGGGACCTGGTCAGGAATTTTGATTCTTGGTGTCTTTCTGTTGGTGTGAACTCATTTGAGGGTCTGAGAGAACTGATGCTCTTAGAACAATTCAAGGCTTCTGTCCCTGCTTGAGTTTCCACTTATGTTGGTGATCGTGGGGTTAAGTCAGTGGCTGAAGCTGCTGCTCTGGCGGATGATTATCATTTGACACACTCTTCAATGGCCAGGTCTGGCCCAGGTCGTGGCTCCTCGAACGGGTCGCCTAACATGGGTCGTCGAGGTAGGCGGTAACACGATGTCTGTAATTATTGTCACCGGCACGGGCACTGGAAAACTGAGTGTTTCCTCCTAAAATCTCGATTGGAGGAGGTGCCTGGTGCTCCTCAGTCAGCCTTGTGTGCCTCGTCAGTTTCACAGGTTCAATCAGCGTCTTCAGGGGAGATCAAGTCTGAGACTCAGTCTTATTTGCCGTTCATCACTGAGGGTGTAGTATCAGTAGTTGGTGGTGGGGATCTGGTGCACATTAAGATTTTGCGTGACACTGGAGCGTTGGACTCCTTTATTGTATCCTCCACGTTGCCATTCTCTGATGAAACCTTTGCTGGTTCCAACATTCCTGTGATGGGACTGAGTCTGGATGTTTTACATGTGCCTCAGCATAGGCTTATGCTCTCCTGTGGTTTTTTCCAGGGAGTGGTGTCCATGGGGTTGCGTCCAGCTTTGCCGGTTGATGGTGTCCACATCATCTTGGGAAATGAAATCGCTGGTAGTAAAGTCTGGGCTGATCTTTCCCCTATAGGTAGTGTGTCCTGTGCTTCTTCAGTGGGCTGTCAGTTTGATGCCAGTGACAACATGGTGATGGAGCGGAGGACGGATGAGTTTCAGGGGCTGGTTTGTTCCGCTGGGGGCTCTAACGAACCTACTGAGAGGTGTCCAGTATTGGAACCAGGTCCCCTCTGCAATATTAATTTTTCATTTCTTTTCCATTTTGTTTGCCTATTACTGTCTGGGGCCAGTCCCTGTTTGGCCGTGTTGTGTTGTGCTTTGTCTTGTTTTCTTTCTGTTTTTAGGGTTTTGTGGGAGATCCAGTCCCATTGGTGTTCTGTATAGGCGAGCTCACTAGTTCATTTCTGGGACTCGCACATAGTTTTCATACCACTCCATAACTCACACAGCCTCTCTGTCTGAGGTGAACGTTTTAATGTCTGCTTTTCAAACCGAACAACATGAGCGCGGCGCGGAATATGAACGAAGCCTTGACTGACCGGTTCATTTCCAGCGAAGACTAATAATTCGTGCCGTCTTCATGACATTTGGTTCAATGTGGATTATGAAATGTTCACCGCACAGACAGAGAGGTTCTGTAGACACGGATCTGCTGCAGATCTTCTGGTTTATCTCCATACAGTCCATTAATGACAGCTGCACACGATCCATTTAAACCAGTGAAACTGCTGCGGCAGAGCTGGCTCTCTGTTTGCTCTAATGTTAGCTTAGCATAAATGGTAAATGGTGTATACTTGTATAGCGCTTTCTACTCTCCTTCTAGGGCCCAAAGCGCTTCACAGTCACAGACCCATTCACCCATTCACACACAGATTCACACACTGGTTGTGACTCCGCTGCCGAACACTGGCGCCAACCTCCCACCAGAGGCAATTCGGGGTTCAGTGTCTTGCCCAAGGACACTTCAACACATGGGCGGGCAAGGCAGAGTCGAACCCGCTCACTTCTGACCAGGAGTCGACCGCCCTACCACTGCACCACGGCCGCATACACACCTGTTGGATCAATAACGCCGCTAGACGTCTCATTTGGGCGGTCAGACGCTGCGCACCTCTCCACTAGAATCAGCTGTATTTCAGCGCGCCGTTTGTACAGGTTACTGCTGTTCCCGCCCTGACAGACCAAGTTATGTCACATTAAAAACAGCACTCACGGTCTGCTTCTACTTTAGAAAAATGCAGACACAGCTCGGACCTTCTTACTCGCGGCCGCTCTGCCTCCCGCGTGCGTTTTCATCTGTATGCAGAGCAGGTGGTGAGAGCGCCCGAGGAGCCCCGCCCCTCCCCACTGCATGTTGGAAAAGAATCAAAGTGCGGCTGCAACCCCAGGCTGTGCAACTGTGTTCGTAGGCGTTTGGGCTAAAATCTAATTGCCCCGTTAAAAGTTGATGACGATTTCGCTGCGACATCCTTGCATCCACTGTCGTGCTAATGCGAAGCGCCCCCATGTGGACTTCTTTTGTATTATTTCAGGAAACCGATTCAGGCGAAGAGAGGACCGGTAATCGTTCGTGAGTTGAAATATTCTGATAGTTTGCCATACCGACATTTTGTCCCACCTCTAGTCACAACGTGCTCCCTCTTTAAGTGTTCATGCATCACTGTAGTGCTGCCATGGAATATAAGTCCTGCCTTGCAGAGAATGCACTGAAACTAGGGCTGCCACGATTAGACGACTAATCGACAACTAACTGACTATTGTAATAGTCGACGACTATTTTGGTCGTCGAAGCGTTGTTTTTTGTTTGTTTTTTCCTTGTTTTGATCTCAAAACTACGGTTTGCGCTTTCTAATGCCGGGTCTGCCATTCTCTTTGTCACACATGCCCAGTGGTGCTAAGTCGGTCAGCAGTGACGTCACAGGAAGTTCTGGGTATCATAACAACTAGGGCTACCACAAACGATTATCTCAATAGTCGACTAATCTCTGATTATTTTTTTCGATTAGTCAACTAATCGGTTTGTGCGGCGACTGGATGTAAAACACTCATCTTAACCATCATTATCTTCAAACTTGAGGTCTTTAAGCTATATTCTAATTAAAATAAAGACAATAGTTTATTAAAGCCTTTAATGAATCATGCAGCTTTTCTCATTAATTTGTTTCTGTCATTAAAACAAGACTTCAATCAAATTAGGTCATCTGAATCAACTACAGCTCCCCGATGAATGCATCTCTCATTGGCATTTTGACACACCTTTCAAAGTGAAAGTGACACGTCACCGCAGTTACGCAGTACAAGGGGAACCGGCAGATTTAAAGAGACAGCGACAGCGAAAGAGACATCTACAGTTCATCTGTCTGCATGCTGAACGTCATAATTCACGCTGAACCAAACGCTGTGAGGGGGACGCGGATTGAGTTTAGTTGGAAATGAACCGCTCGTCCAAGGTTTCATTCATATTCCACGCCGCGATCACTTTGTTCGGTTCGAAGAGCAGATTATGACATTCACCGCGCAGACAGAGGCTGTGTCGATATGGATCTGCAGCAGTTATGAAGTGATTTGTAAACTAGAGTCCCAGAAGTGAAGTAGTGAAGAAAAGTGAAGTCCAGAGCTAAGTTTACAAGTGTAGCATTACATTATCTGCATTAAGCTACAATTAAATGTAACATAACCCTTCCGCTCTCCTTGGTTTGTTTACGTTATAAGTGGGGTCATCTGGACCCCACAAGACAGTGCCCTGAACTTTTTTTATCAATGATTTTTGAGTTTCACTAATGTCCATAGCAGACATAAAGTCCTGTCCATCTTTGTCCACATTTGTCATGGAAGGAATCACATATCAGTATGTGGTTGGAGTCATCTGGACCCCAAAGAGAGAAGAAGGGTTAAAGTCACAAAAACGACAACAAACAGCAAAGCAACCACAACATTAAAGAAGTCGCACAGATTTATGGGTTGTCCCCCAAACTGAAAAATATGAAGTAGTTTGGGTCTGTGCATCTGCAGTGGATGTAGGTGGTGAAAGAATGAAAGTACTGTTGTACATTCTAACATCTCCTGCTTTTCTCCCTTTTTAAAAATATCAATTTTCCCACTTTTTAAAGATGTAATATCTTAAAGCTCTTTGTTTATTGGGACATCCTGAGGTTTTTTATGTATAGGACTATCTTCAGTTCAAAGATGTTATTAGTGTTTTGCTTTAATAAATGGGCCTCAGTGAGCAAATACTTTGAGTGTGTTTATATCTGCAAATAGCTTTTGAAATACTTTGTTCATGGTTTATTAAATATATGTTTTAAAGCACTGAAAAAGAATTGCAGAGATTTATTTAGTTTTCTGTAGTTGATTCAGATTTCCTCATTTGATTGAAGTCTTGTTTTAATACCAGAAACAAATGGAGAAAACCTGCATGATTCATTAAAGGAATAATAAACTATTGTCTTTATTTTAGTTGAAATATAGCTAGTTCAAGTTTAAGATTATGATGGTTTAGATGTTTGTTATACATCCATTCGCCACACGACGAGATTAGTCGACTAGTTGAAAATAATAACTGGATGTTAGTCGACTATTGAAATAGTCATTTGTGGGAGCTGAGCAAACACTCTCAATACCAGTCAAATCAGGCAATATCAAATATCAGCCTTAAAACTTTAGAATCTGCAAAAAGACTTGGAGGCTTAGAACTACCTCCCTCCCTTGGGGACCCTGGCTCGTACCTGGGGGGATGCTCGTTGCTGCTGGGTGGTGGTGGGCTGCTCTTCTGGGGTTGGGGGGCTCTCCGGGGGTGGGGCCTCACGTTGGGCTGCTCTTCTGGCTGGGCTGGGGCCTGCGCTCTGTGTTCCTGTACCTTCCTGCTCTCGGGTGTGGGGGGCCTCTGCGGCAGTCCCGCGTGTCCTGGTCTGGGTGCTTGGCGGGATTGCCCAGCAGATGGTTTCTCTCCGTGGCTGGGTGAGCTGCAGTTATATTGTGTACATTTTGACTAGTTTAAATGTAAATACTTTTTTAGCCAACAGGTATGCGTGTAGCTGCTGAGTGTGTGTAGAGTTTTTTTTTTTAAAAAGGGGAGCTAACTTACTACACAAAGGGAGCTTCAGGTGCCCAAAGTATTTGTGTTTAGCACTATGCTTCCTTCCCACCAGCACAATCCCATCCTGGCTATTCTCAGAGTGCTGGAGGAGTGCTGGGTGCTAGTAAAGTTAGCTCTGGTAGTGCGGCCTGCGCTACGGGTCACTACCTGGCCAGATGACTTAGCTTCCACTGTGCGGGTCAGTGCTTCTAAC
>NW_023417084.1:9535-13136 GCF_002922805.2 Oryzias melastigma | reverse complement strand
TCTCCGGAACCAACAGAGGAACTTCAGAGAGGAACAGAACAATCCAGAACCCATGCAGACTAATGAGGAACCGGAGGAACCAGAACTTCTACAGATTAAAGAGGAACTGGAGGAACCAGAACCTCCTCAGATTAGAGAGGAACCAGTGGATCTCTGCATCAGTCAGGTTAAAGAGCAGCTTGATCTGAAGCAGGAGACTGAAACCTTGAAGGAGATTCCTACTTTGGAGGAACATGTTGACAGTGAAGCAGATGGAAACAATCAGCAGAGCTTTAATGGAACTGATAGTCAGGATGAAGAAGGAAACCAACATGAAGAATCAACATCAACTCCAGATGAAGAGACAGAGCCACAGAACAGAGATCAGAGGAAGAGAAGAGACAGAAGTCATGTCCAAAGTGTGGCCAGCTCTCACATGTCAGAAGGTCAGTGTGATTCTATCAGAAAAAAAATCAAAATGACAACTTCTGTTAAGAAACAAAAACAATCCCGAAAAGAAAAGAGACTTTACTCTGCAGGGTCTGGAGAAAGAGCAAGAACTAAGCCTGATGAAAAACCTCATGTCTCCAAAGAATGTGACGGAAGTTTTAGTCTAGTCGATCTCAAAACACACATGGGAACTCATACAGGAGAAAAGCGTTTTTCTTGTAAAGAATGTGACAGAAGGTTTAGTCGTATGTCTTATATCAAAGTACACAAACGAACTCATACCGGAGAGAAGCCTTTTTCATGTAAAGAATGTGATAAAAATTTTCGTAACATATCTTGTCTCAAAAGACACATGCAAATTCATACCGGAGAGAAGCCTTTTTCATGTAAAGTATGTGACAAACGTTTTACTCAAACAGCCCATCTCAAAACACACATGCAAACTCATACAGGAGAAAAGCTTTTTTCTTGTAAAGAATGTGATAAAAGTTTTAGTAACATATATCATCTCAAAAGACACATGCAGATTCACACAAGAGAAAAGCCTTTTTTGTGTAAAGAATGTGACAGAAGGTTTAGTCAAATATCTAATCTCAAATCACACATAAGAACTCATACGGGAGAGAAGCCTTTTACGTGTAAAGAATGTGACAGAAGTTTTAGTCGGAAATCAAGTCTCGAAGCACATATGAGAACTCATACAGGAGAGAAGCCTTTTTCGTGTAAAGAATGTGACAGAAGTTTTAGTCGGAAATCAAGTCTTAAAACACACATGAGAATCCATACAGGAGAGAAGCGTTTTTCATGTAAATAATGTGATGAAATTTTTATTTATGGATGTTATCTCAAAAAACACATGCGAATCCATACAGGAGAATGGCCTTTTTGTGTTAACAATATGATTTGAGTTTTAATCAGAAATCAATTCTAACTAGAAATGTTTCAGTTTTGTGAAAAACATGTGTAACGCAGATTTAGAACTAGGCACTCTGACTACAGAAGAGAGATGTTCGTCTCAGGGAGCCCAGAGTGTGTGAATGAAAACGCAACAAGCAAGTAAAATAATCAATTGATTGTATTGACAAAAACAAAAAAATCAAAAACAAAACATCAATGTTTCTGTCCTGGAGTTAGGTGTCCAGAGTCTTTCAAACCTGGTTGCAGGTTTTAATTTTCGAGTTCAGTTCATGCGTCCTTCTTGAAGGTTCCTTTCAAGGGTTTAATTCAGGTGTCCTTCTTGAAAGGTCCCAGACTGGTAGCTCGCCATCAGAAGAAATAGTTCCTTTTTTCCATCCAGAGGAAAAAACCTGACCTGAATTGGTCACACAAAAAAACACGAGGT
The DNA here is from genome assembly GCF_002922805.2 of Oryzias melastigma. Taxonomy (NCBI): domain Eukaryota; kingdom Metazoa; phylum Chordata; class Actinopteri; order Beloniformes; family Adrianichthyidae; genus Oryzias; species Oryzias melastigma. The sequence continues at coordinate 11,365 of NW_023417084.1, read as the reverse complement.
AGAAATAACAAAAAAAGCGTGGCAGTCAGTTTTTACATTCAACCTCAAGTTAACTTATATCTAGTGCACTTCAAATATTCATATTTTAGCAACAGCCAAAAATAATCAAAGTGATCAAAATCCAATGGTTAACCATGGTTTCTTTTGTCTGATTATATCAGAAACTCTTTCCTAAATCACAAAAGGTTATACTTAAAGTATAGGGGAAATACAGATTCAAAACAATAATGGCTGATTTGGCTTTAAAAAGCAGATTATCAAAATAAGTAAATCCCCAAAAAGATCAAAACTAAACATTCACAAATGTCTAGGCTGGAAAAAACCAAGAGAAAGGAAAATAAAAACAGACTGGTTTGTCAGATCACTTTTCAATTCTCAGCAGTACTTTCCAAAATCCCGCTAGCTTAGCATTAGCATTGCTGTACTGTTATTGCCGTTAGCCACGGTAAAATAAAACTCACCGAAGAGCAGGTGGGAATGAATGTATGAATGGTTTTGTCCTGACACAGCAGAGATGTGCAGTTCCGAAGGTTCGATCAGAGCACGTCCCACCACAGCAAGTGCAGCAGTGCCAGCAGCAGGATGATTAAGCCGGAACTGGTCTGGTGACCTGGTTGTTTATAGAGGAAGTGCCCTCCAAAATAAAAGCACAGCAGGTGGTGCATATTCCACTAATGAGTGTCACATGTTGGAGTTACACATGTTTCCCTTATTTTAATGGGCATGTAAAACGAACTTTAAAAAAGTGTATTATAATGTTCATTCGTCAATATAACCCCCCCCCCCAAAAAAAGCAGTATTTTGATCCATTGACGCATTTCTGAGTAACGGCGGGTTCACACTGGACACGGAAGCGCCGCAAAGCAGCGCGGAACAGAGGCCACTTCCATTTGGCGCCCTTGTTAACCTATAGCTTCGTTCACACCAGGCGCAGAGCGGCGCGGTCCTCCGCGGAGGGCCCATGCGGTGCAGCAGATTGTTTTGGTGTCTACTTTATTTTGTCCGCGAGCTGAGCGTTCCACGTCAATTCTGGGAGTTAATTACATCAAGATACACAAGAAAATCTGGTTTATATTCAACATATAACCAGTTTTTAACAATAAATTGACAAATGCAATCATGTAAACAGACTATAGAGATGAAAATAAACGTACAATCACAGCACCCCCACACACACGTGAGCAGACACACACAAAACAAGCAGGCATGCACACAGAGATCAACATAGGCTAGTGGGCAGACTCGGGCGTGGGGCTGCTGGGTTTCGGGAGTAAAAAAAAAACAACAACAGAGAGACAGAGAGCAGCTCCTCTTAGCAGAAACATGGGGTAGTATTTTTAGTTTATTAATTTACCAACGCACACACATGTGCGAGCGTGCACAGACACAGAAAACACACAGAGACGCACACGCGTGCACACAGATCAATAGTTAGTAAGTAAATGTTTATTTCTACAGCACCTTTCACAGTTAAAAATCACAAAGTGCTTCACAAAGAAGACAATAAAATTACAGCCAGTCATACATATATTGCAGATATAATATAAAAGACAGTAAAAGCATGGTAAAATACAATAAAAGACAAAAATAAAATGACCTAAAAGCTCTTTTGAATACAAATATCTTGACCTGACTTTTAAAACACTCAACAGAGTTTATCTGTCGTACTGACATCAATGTAGTGAGCTGACTCCAGAGCGGGTGTGGAGGGCTGCTGGATTTTGGCTGTAAAACAACGAGACAGAGACAGAAAGCAGCTCCTCTTAGCAGAAACACGGGGTAATATCTTTAGGTGATTGACTTATTACCCATGATGACAAAAACAAAAAA
>NW_023417084.1:4477-6662 GCF_002922805.2 Oryzias melastigma | reverse complement strand
TAAACAATAATCTAATATTCTCATTTGTGCATGAATTATGATAATACAAAAAATAATTAAGTCATCTTCATTTCTTAATGCAATAAAAATCTAAATATTATCATTAAAAAAGACAATTAGTGCAGATTGTATTAATCAAATAATTATTATTAAAAAAATATAAAAATAAGTAAAAATGATCTTCAGTAGTTTATGGAGAAAGGAAAAAAAATCAAAATATTCTAATAAAAAATATTAGGGCTGTCAGATTTGTCGCGTTAAAAACGCATTAATCTGACATGTGCTTGACGCCGACAATTTTTTTGACGCATTAATCGCGGACTTTCTCAAACGTACCTTTCCACACCGCGCGCAGGCGTCCCTCATCGTCCTCTAACTCACCGGCCGCTCTCACTAGATCACCAGCGGGTCTCCAACCACCGAGCTGCGAGCTAAAACCGGCCGGCGCTAGGACCTGGAGAGCTCCTGCACCCTAACCCGGCTCCGGTTAGCGTCCAGTACCACGTCTGGTGGTACCGGCTCGTGTCCGGCGCCACGTCCTGAGAGCTGCGGACCCCCGATGTTCCGGACAGCAAGCGCACCGGGGGACGTTTTAAATGTTCTGGAGGTTTAAGTGTGATCCAGCCCCAACATAGCGGTCTGTCTGCCAGCATATTCATGGCGTGAGCTCCGCTGGACACGTCGCTGCATCGAGCTGCAGCCAGAGAACGCGGCGGCAGTAACAGACAGTCAAACTATCCACAGTGTATCCCGCTTTTGTCAGTCTTTAATGTTTTAAAAAACAAAAGTTCATTGGAAATGATAAATCTTCATTTCATTGATTACTGCAGTTCACCAGAGGAGGAAAAGATTTGGTCCTGACAAAAAAATGAACATAAAAGTGTTATGGAAATGTTATTTTTGATGTTTTTTTAATTTTATTTTACTGAACGTTGATTGAAGTTTTGAATTTAAAATGCCGTTCACTTGCACTTGGGCTTTTGTTAGGCATTTTATGTTACAGCCTTTTATTGTTAAGAAAGTTTATCTCAATACAATGTTACAAAATAAAGTATTTCTGATGAAAACTATTAATTTTGTCATTCTTGTTTTCATAATAAATTTAGAACTGCTAAATTCCACGAAGCACACATTTTTTTTCCTTAAAAAAAGGCCACCTGTAAATTTGCGATTAATCGCGAGTTAACTCTGGAAATGCGATTAATTGTGATTAAAAATTTTAATCGCCTGACAGCTCTAAAAAAAATAAAATTTGTGTAGATTGTATTCATAAAAATTATTATTATAAAAAAATAATACGTTGAAAAGAAAAGGATCAGGAACTAAAAAATAAAATAAAACAAAAAAATGTATTTTTATTTTTTTAGCAGAATCAGTGCTACATCACTGCTTAGGAACAAGTTTAAGGCCATGTAACGGTTCTTCTTCGTTGTTTTGACTGAGAGACTGTGAAGGTCTCATTTCAAGGAAAATGTGCTCGAGTTCTGAAGCTCAGAATTGGGTCAGAGGTCGTATCCAGTGGTTTTTGAGTTCACATTTCACTTTTGCTTGAATTAAAGGGTCAAACATGCGTAATCCCAAAGTTCTCAAAGTCTTTCATGGATTTTATTTCCAGAGGCTTTGTCTGGTCCGGTGGTCCGAGTGGTTTCACAAAGATTCTGGAGTTCAGAGTCCACGTACTGTGGATCTGTTTCCTCGATCGTAGGAGCCTCGCGTGCTTCGCCAGATCAGCATAATATTTACACAGATGATCGTTAAGATAAGCAGCCGAACCCTTCAGGTTTTTACGTTGTTTCATCAGAGCTATCTTGTGCTTTCGATTCACAAACCTGATCAGGATCGCTGGTTTATCCGTATTCTTTCTCCGAGGAAGCGGATGACAGATCTCAACAGTGTTTAGGTCCAAGGAAATCCCTTTAGACGCAAGAAATTCTCCAACTTGATTCTCCACGGTCAGGTTTGCTCCCATATCAGCTCCGTTAGCATCCCGGGCCGCACCCGGGGTTGTAGTTGAAGTCCCGTGAGAATCACATTATTCATCCGTGCCTGTTGATCCATGTCATGCATCCTCCTCTCCAGGAGATCTTGGCGATTATCTCGTTGTTCGTCACGTGCCCTTTCTTGATGGAAATCTTCCACGAGTTGTAGCAGTGGTGTTAGCTTAGCTTCCAGCAGCGCTGCTAGC
>NW_023417084.1:0-4459 GCF_002922805.2 Oryzias melastigma | reverse complement strand
CAAGCTTAGCATCACGCAGAAGAGAAGGGGTTAGCCGAGACTGGACCTCTGCCAGATCAGCTTCAAGATTTTTCTTCGGTGCCATGTTCAACTCTCCTCGTTGTGGTAGTTGTTGCTGCAGCTTGATGATTAAAGTCGCTTGTAGGCAACTTTAAAAAAACTTTGAGTTGAGGAGAGCTGGAGACACACGTCTGCTCGTGACCCGGAACCGGAGGCGTCCTCAATACTGTTTCCTCACAGCAGAGCCAAGCCTTAAGTTTATTTTACAATTCACATTTATAAGTCATTTTTATAAATATTCATTGTGTGTGGGATCATGAGTTTTATGTGTTGGGGTGAAGGTTTTCTTTTGTATATGTTTTTGTTTTTAATGTAAAGCGCTTCGAGCTGCGCAAAGTATGAGAAGCGCTTTTTTTATAAATAAAATTGGATTGATTGATGATTATACTATTTCGACATGGTGTCGCTCTTTACGTATCTGAGTGCTATGATATTAACCTAATTGATTAAAACCTTTAATATTTGGCAGTTAATGACATTAAAGGGGTGATCCACAGAAAAATACAGAAAGAAGTTTAATCAGTGGATTTCTTATTGGATCAGTTAATTTATTTAGATTTTTTTCTAGTGAATTGTCCCAAACTTGTGCCTTTTTTATTTATTTTATTTTAGTAGAACTTTTTCTGTGAATTTGTGACAAAAGCAAGAACCAGAGAGCAAGAACAAACACAAGAACTAAACATCAGATCTTAGGGAGTTTAGGCCCTGAATTTGAACAGGACAACCATTGAGGTTAATGCTATGAAAACAATAAATTCCTGCTTTGATAATGACTATCCACAGAATCACATGATCACGTCATCTCTACCTTCCATTCTTATTTTAATATTTATTGTGATATCAACTGAATGCTTTTAACTCTCGCTCTGAAAAACCAACAACCAAACATGAACAATTCTGCTCTCACCACTCAAAGTTGTCTGTTCAGTGCATTCAAGCTACAGAATTAAAATACTTTTAAGTCCTAACAAGCCTTGACTTTGTTTTCTTGCAGAGCTGATAGAGGTAATAAATACTACGCCTTACACCTGGTACACTTCCTCAACGGAAAATGGGGTAAGAGAAAAGTCTTACTGAAAGTTTCTTCAGAGTGATCCTTGATTTAATGCTGCTCCTGTTCTGTTATTTTCCAGGTTGGTTAAAATTTAATAGGGGGTAAAAGAGGGGGTTTAGAGAAAAAAAAAGAAGATGGCTGCAGAGGGAAGCAAAATCGTAAAACAACCAGGTCTAAATAGCAAACTAGAATGTAGTTACACTTATACCTGTTGGCCAAAATCGTCTCCACATTTAAACTAGTCAAAATGTACACAATACAACTGCAGCTCACGCACTTAATCATACAAATCGACACAAGTAAAGCCTTTCATTCCGTCACTCATACTATTAGTGCGAAGGTGAGCTGACACCTGTGCGAAGGTGAGTGTTTATGATGTGCAAATGTGGACATTTCCTGACTCATCAGTAATAGATGTTATTGTGGATTTTTCTTTATTAATTTTAAGCTGATTAGCTAAAAATTTGCCAGATTTATTAGAGTTTTCAAATCTTTCTAGTCTAAGTCTTTGTATTTGGAATTGTGTTTGTTTGTTAATTATGTCGTTTAACTGAAGCTTTAATTTTTTTAAATCTCCCGGAATGTTTTTTTTGTGCAGAAGCAGCATAAGCTGTCTCCAGATTTTTAATTTTATTTTCCAGATCTATTAAATCTGCTTTCTCTTTACATTTTTTATAAGTTGAATCAGAAATGATTTTCCCTCTCATCACTGCTTTTGGTGTTTCCCAGAGAGCACATGGTGAGATGTCAATAGTATTGTTACTTGGTGATTTTAATTTAAACTGGTCTGGTCATGTACCTTAACTGAACCCAATCTATTTAATGGGCTAAATCTGTCTCAGATTATTAAAGAGCCAACAAGAACTGGTTCTAATAGTCACTCTCTTCTTGACTGGATTTTGGTTACACATCCCAATAGAAGTATTAAGTCTGGTATTCTCCCTGATTCCTTTAGTGATCACTCAATAATCTTTTGTGTATGGAAAATAACTACTCTCCGCCTTCCTCTCAAATGGATCAGAATTCGCAACACAAAATCTTTTAATACTGATCTTTTTATTAATGATCTGCAAAGCATAAATTGGAGCAGACTCTGTTTAATTCCGGGAATTGAGTCTGCATGGAACTACTTCTACTCTGAGTTTAAACAAGTTATTGACAGACATGCCCCACGGATCACTATTAAGGTCAAGGGACACCACTTACCTTGGGTGACTGGTGATCTTATTTATTTAAGCAGAGAACCAGGGCCTGGCAAAAACAGAAATGTACTAAACTGCAAAGTGATTGGGAGACATATAAATGATTACGTAATGATTGTAAAACAAAAACAAAAGATGCTAAAGCAAATTATTTAAAAAATAATCTTGCTAATGACCTTAACAGTCCAAAACAGTTTTGGAAAAAGATAAACTCTTTGCTTGGGAAATTGAAATGCTTTCAAGAAAATCTGGTTATCAATAAATTGTTAATGACCCACTTATGATTTTTAATGCCTTTAGTTTACATTTTTCCCAGACACTTCAGTTACAATCCTCACTATCTTTTTCTGACTTTCTCCCAATATGGGGCCTAGATGTAACAAGGAGTCAGAGGCAGTTGGATCCATATGCAGCGTTTTATTAAAGAGTTGAGGGGCAGAAGCTGGTCAGACAGGCAGAGGTCAGGCACGGCGTGGAGATTTCATAGGTGAGGCAGACGGTAGTCAGAGACAGGTTGAAGGTCAGCCACGGCTTGGCTTCGTCAGAGGAGAGGCAAGCGGAGGTCAAGGCCAGGCAGGAGTCGAGGCAGGCAGCTGACAGGAGAGAGTGGAGTTCAAAATAAGTCGGCAACAGTAAGGGCAGGATTCAGAGATTCAGAATAGCAGGGAGGATAATACTTCGCACTGAGTTTGGCTTGGTGCTCTGGTTTTAAGCTGTTGAGGGTGATTGCAGATGAGAAGCAGCTGAGGAGCTTCTGGGAGGAGCTGCTGCAGGGGCTGATGGGAAATGCAGTGAGAAGAGAACAGGAAGTTGCTAATACTCAGGAGACTGTGTGCGGAGGGAGCCAGAGGGGGAGACAGAGGGCAACCTTCTGACAGAAGGCCTGCCGGGCGTTGACGTGGCACTTTAGTCCTTTGGCAGGTGGAGCACTGGGTGACGAACTGGGCCACGTCAGCCTGCAAGGTAGGCCACCAGAACAGGTTTGTCATAAGAGTTTGTGTGGCGGTGATACCTGGGTGACCTGCTGCAGGCGTGTTGTGGACTAGGTGGAGTACTTGAGGACGATGGGATGGAGGGACGTACGTTCGGTCCGCAGGACATGACGGAGGAGGTGGATGTTGTGCGTTAAGCTCGGTGAGCCAGAGGGGGAGACAGAGGGCAACCTTCTGACCCTAGAGACAGTCTGTTTACATTTAAACCTGTCGATCCTGATGATGTCTCAGGGGCTATTAGCAAGTTGTCTTTTAACACTGGTCCTGGTCCTGATGGAATTGAGGCAAAATGGCTTATATTTGCATCTTCTGTTCTCTCGTTTCCTTTAGCTGAGCTTTTTAATTTGTCATTTTGTTTCTGTAAAGTGCCTCTTTCTTGGAAAAGTGCCAAGGTTATTCCATTACACAAGAGAGGTGATCCCCAACAATTTTAATAACTACAGGCCAATCTCAATCATCAATAGTGTTGTAAAAGTTTTTGAAAATATTATTTTTAAGCAACTGTCTAGTTTTCTCACCTCCAACAACCTGTTATCACAATTTCAAAATCTGGATTTAGAAAACATTTTTCTACTTTAATTGCTCTCATGAAATTCACTAATGATATATTTACAAATGTTGACAACAACCTCTGTACTGGTGCTATTTTCCTGGACCTTACAAAGGCATTTGATCTAGTAGACCATTACCTGCTTTTAGATAAACTGTTTGTCATCCATCTCTCTACTTCTTCTCTCCTGTGGTTCTACTCATATCTTCATCAACGTCATCAATGTGTGTCATATAGGGGCAGTCAGTCAGACTTTACTGCAATAAACAAAGGAGTCCCACAGGGCTCTTCTCTTGGACCTTTGTTATTTTCTACATTCATTAATGATTTACCAAACTGCTGTTCCGAATGCAATATTCTCTACAGCAGGATTTCAATTCTGTACAAAAATGGACGTCATCTAACAAATTAATTTTAAATTAAACAAAATCATATTCTATGCTTTTCCAGAAACAAACCATGAGTCCTGACGGAAGAATACTTAATTTACATTTCTTAGATTCCTCTTCCTCTTATGAAAACCGAGACCCCGCTATTAGTCATTGTCCTACTGTTCATTGTGTGAATGCATTCAATGCATTCACACTATTGAGATTCTTCA
>NW_023417083.1:8308-30289 GCF_002922805.2 Oryzias melastigma | reverse complement strand
ATCCCGATCCCACCCTGATAACATCCTTATCCCACCCTGATCCCACCCTGATCCTACAATAAACACATTATGATCAAATCCTGATCACATCTTGATCCCACCCTGATCACATCCTGATATTTCGCAAATTGTATCTAAGTGTCAAAAAGACAAAATTATTTATTTTTCAATGAAATTTGATTAAAATTCTGTCTTGGGGTTCTTTGGATCCTGACATCAACCTGTGATCATTGATTCACCAGGTGAGCTTAATTGGATAACTAGATGGAAAACCACTAACGTTCCATATTATTAAACACAGGGGTCCTCAAAGTTTTTCTCAAGAGGGTCCATTGATAAATATTACTGGATTTTAAATCACGTGACATACGGCGTGACAGACATGCGCCATAATTATGCATCGAGTCTTCTCGAGTAATGAATGGCAGAGGTCCAAAAAAGTACAATCAACTTCAAAAACCTTGACAACAAAATAATCCGATGGAGAGGAATCATCACAGGACAGGAATCACATTTTAATAGAGAGAAAGGCTGGGAACTGTGAACTGTGTGCTAAAGTGGGTGTTAGCAACTAACGAGTAGCATGCGAGTTTGGTTATTCGATGTTTCATGTTTTAAAACATAGCGAATGTTAATTGCACATATTCACGTTCAACCTGCACAAAAACTGATGGAAATTCATGTTGGAAACACGGAAAATGTTCGGTCAAGATGCACGTTGCTGCATTGTTTTGATAGCTCGTAGCTAGCTACTTTCAGAGCCTAAATCTTATCGTCAGTCGGATTTTTTTTTTCTTTGTAAGAAGTGTAAGTGAGTTCACACATAATTTTCTTAATCCGTGGCGTCGCTGTTGAGCTTTTGTCTTTGTCATACGGACCGGTGAAAGCCCAGCTAGAATATACAGCGCTAATGCTAACGCTAGCTTTCTGCTCAGTGACATAAACACAGAGAGCAGATGTTAGTGAAGGAGCTGTGGATGTAAACTTTAACCTGCCACAACATTTACTGCTATTATCTCTGTGTTTGGAATCTTAACAGTTTGGCAGATGTATTTGATGTTATCATACAAGTTTAAAAATGTTTTTGTATCAGTTAAAGATGCTAGCTGGAGCCTTTTTCTCAAAGTACAATGAAATCGTCTATTTGAAGGTAAATTCTGAAGCAATTGAGATTTATTTACCATGTATGTAATCCACAAATAATAAAAGTTTTAGTTACATTTGAAAATGTGGTAAAGGGTGTTTTTATTATTATTATTATTATTATTTAGCACTTTGAGATGTTTTTAATAGGGAAAGGATTTAACTAAACTTTATCAGTCGTTCATGCTATTAAACTTCATCTATCTCCCTCATTTCTGGTCTTGGGTGACAATCATTTACAAGCTCTGTTTTATGGATTTTAGCACAGAGGCAAAATAAAAACTCACAGATAATTAGAAGCTGATCATTTGACAGAATTTTGGATTTTCTAAAAAGCCACAAACAACTAAATATTATTTATTTCTTCATGGAAAAAAGTCAGTACAAATAATACTGATACATTTAAAGAAATAAAACAAAAGGCTTTCCTACTGTGACAAAGAGGCTGAGGCGTTAAGATCCATGTGCAAACTGTTTAATGGAATAGAGCAACGGGAATAAACACCGTCAAAAACACAGAGGCGAGGCAAAGGAACGAGTAAACAGGCGAGGGGAAACTGCTCAGACGGACGGATAAAACTTCATTTAGAAGGTAAGACTGAAGTGGATATAAATGCTGGTGGTTCTGATGAGGATGATGATGGTCAACTGTGTGTGGAGAAGTCTGACGCGGTGGCTGATGGGAGTTGTAGTGAGGAAGGTGCTGAAGACGGTCAGTACTCAGGAGAGGGCTCCCTCTGGTGGTCGGAAGAGGACCTGGCAGAGTGAATCCTGACAGACTTTGGAGCACTTCAGCTCTGCACACATCATAATGGAAATTCTGGATCATCTCAGTGATCCAGCTCTGCCAAGAGGCTCCTCAGGGCGTTTTATTGTTTCATTTCATTCATTTACAGGACGGATGTAATTATGCACATAATGATTAACTGATGTTTAAAAAATCGTATTCTTATAAGTGTATAATACAGGGGTCACCAACCTTTTTGAACCTGAGTCATATGAAGGGCTACCAGTTTGAAATAACAAATTTGCTTAGTTTACCGTTAGTTTTACATTTTTAAAAATAAATATTGATCCTCTTCTATGTAAAGCCACGGATTTCTCACCATAATTATCAACAATCATAACAAGCTCAGAAACACATCTCAATATTCAACACTTTAATCTCAGTAATTGTTTCCTTTTTTAGATGATCACTTAAAGGGAAAAATGTCCCATTTTCACTTTGTTGTTCCATGTTTATCGATTATATAATGTCAAAGAAAAATCAACTTACACATTTTTAAACCAATCTTGTCACATTTTGAATTAATGACCAAATCTGCAGCTCTTAAAACAATATGACTACAATATTTCATGAACATTTATTTTTATTATTATTTTTTATCAATTTTTAGGATTTATTTTTGATCAGTTGGTCCTTCGGAAGTTTCGACTGTCAAAGTCACAGGAGAGAAATCCAGAATGATGACGTGATTTGATCTGATGTTTGTTTGGTGTTACTTGCAGGAAGGATACGAGAAGAAAAAAAGGAAAGCATTACGTTCACTCAAGAAAATGGTAAGTCTCCTTCAGCCAATCGGAGCTTTCCCATTTTAAGCGCTGTGAAAACTAACAACAAAACCTAATAAAATATTAAAGGAAAACAAAACCAGATAAAACAATACAAAGTAGCACAAAAACAGCCCCTGTCTAACCTAAGTGGGGGGTATTGTCGCTGTTTTTTAAACTTTAACGATGAAATAGCAGCAAAACAAGCCTCAGGGANCTGCTTTTGGTTGGAAAAGAACAATCTAACTGGTGATCTAGTTTTCTTTTTTGTTTTTTTCCCGTTTTTTTAAACCCTAAAAAACAGAAATCTTTAAACCTTTAACACTGGAGACGCCTGTCAAAATATCTACCGTGCTGTGAAAAAAATAATAAAATAAAGATATCTGACATTAAAACTTTGAACCAAAATTGTTGTTGAAGTGAGGTCATATTTACAAGTCAAAATGGTGGACATGGTTTTTTGTTATATCGACGTCCAGAATTGTTTCCTGACGAAAAGAAGCACTTTAGAATGAATCCGTGTGACGTCTCTTTAGTGGGTAACAAGTAGCTGCAACAATGACGTCAATGTGGAAGAAAGAGAGGTCCAGGCAGGTTTGAGGCTGATTCAGGTTCCACGTAAACTCTCATCTTGTTTCTGAACTAATTCTGGAAAACTGCTGCATTTGTTCAGAAGAACCAGAACCTCCAAGAACCCGGCTTCAGTTTCAGATTAGCTGTTTTTGAAGCCTCAAAGAGGCTTTTGTGTGGTGATGTCAGACTGAACCTTTTCTGATCACTCAACTAACAGATGTATAACAAACAGACTTTTGTCAAACTGCACTTTGTCCTTCATATATGTATTCACTGATTTGGGGGCGGGGCTCCAACAGGCTGAGTGGAACGATTACGTTATTGTGGGTGAAAAGGACAAAAGGCATCTACAGGAAGAATTCATTGAGATGCTGGAAGAAGAAAAGTTTGATGTTGAGGTGAGTTTTCCCAAAGTATTGAGCTATGAGACGATCATTGACAACTCATGCATGCTCGTGTGTGTGCATGTGGGTGAACACGCATGTGCAGAGAGTCGAGATGAAGGACCACATTTTTTACGGCCTGCGAGCTACAGACAAGGCGATAGAGGATTCTCTCTCTAAAACGTGTGAGACTCGAGATGTGAAGACCATCAACAGAGAAACCAGGTAAACACACACACATGTATATCCACAGGAACATCTAACATTGGCCTGTTTTCCTAAATAAAAAGATGTTTAAAAATGGCTGAAATGACTGAAAGAAGAATTTGTTGGAGGATTGGTGGTGAGAGCATGCAGTGGTTAACGCTCTCTCCTAATAATGAGGCTGGGATTCAAATCCCAACTGGGATGTTCTGTGTGCAGTTTGCATGTTCTCCCCGTGCATGTGTGGGTTTTCTCTGAAGACTCCTCCCACTGCCCAAAAACATGCTTCATAAGTTAACTGGTTACTCTAAAGTGTCCCTAGGTGTGGGAGTGGGAGTGATCATGTGGTCTGCCACAGACTAGCAACTTGTCCAGGGTGCACCCCGTTTTAGCCCAACAGTCGGTGACTCTGTGACCCAGAAGAGATGGATGGATATGTAGTAAAGATATTATTTATACTATTTTAAAACTACTGATCCAATTGTGGCGACTCGGGTATGGTGTGTTGCAACAACGCCACCTGGGGCTGTTCGGCCCCAGGAAATTAACTTAAAGGACACGTAAAAGTCTTACTTTAAACCAAGGCAGAGGCTGGGTAAAATATTAAAAATATAATTTATTAAGAGCTATATAAAATGTTAAAACAACTTCCACATAAAAACAAAACACAGAGGGGGAGCTCACCGAGGTGGCTGGAGCTGCAATAAAAACAACAAAACTAAAACACCGGAAGTGGAGATTCACTGCAAACGTGACAGGACACAACACGTGGGACCCACCACCAGACAGCAGTCCACCACCTCGGGGTCCCGCCTCCTGAAACAGAAACAAAAACAAGAGTAAAAATCACAATAAAATCAGTTAAACTAAAATAAAAATGAACACCGGGCGTGCCGGGCCAACCACCCGACCGCCAGTCGGACGCAGGGTGATGGTTGTGAGAGAAGAAACTGTCCAGTCCCACGAGACGGCTTTCACGTTGTGGTATCCTCCGTGCAGCGGGCGTGTGTCTTTCTACCGCGGCGTGGAAGAGGGCGGGCGCGCTCGAGCTCAGGCACAAAAATACATAAGGCAAAGCAGCAGCTTTACTCCCCTGTTTGCGGGGAGGGAAGGGATCGTGCAGCAGAACACTTTCTGAAACAATAAAACGTCATATGTAGGCACTTATTTGTGAATAAAACAGTAGGAAGGGGGGGGCGCTAACACGCTAACAACCTACCGGTTGCTGAGAAGGAGCGAGTCTATGCAATATTCGTACGGCTACTGGAGCACATTGCAGATACGCCGAATGATTGGCCGACTATCCGTGTCCAGGAAACTGCAAATAAGTTCCATTAATGCCGATGACCTGCTTGCTTTCCGACACCCGCAACACCTGGCTCGCTTACCTGCCTGCTACTCGCGCTCACTTCCTGGTGACCTGGTATGGCAACCGAAAGAGGTCATAATTAAAAAGCGAAGCAGGAGAGCTTTTTAAAGCGTGATCACCCAATCAGTGAGTGAGTCCTCCTGATTAGTAGGCGTGTCCTACCTGCCACACAATGTTGACATGGGAATAATTTAACAATGTTTACACTAAACCAAGTTTGCATCTTACTGCGGAGTTGACCTTATTGAGTCTTGCAGGTTTGTACTCATTTGTGACTCAGTCTGTTGGGCACCGAAATTCCGTTCCAAGAAGGATTTACGGAGTTCTACCGAAACCGAAAGAAGCTGCTGCAATCATTTCAGTGCTAAGTTTCAGCGAAGGTCTGTTTGTCTCTGTTCAGTACGTTAAAGTTCTAGCCAATCCTGCAATAGTGGGCGGGCTCAATAGAACTGCTGACGGGGCCAGCACAAATGCACAGCGCTCGAATGTCTGGCTGCATTTCTCAGCAGGTTACAGAAGTCTGACAGGTCGCTGCTTCGCATAAGCCAATCAGGAACTCAGCTTTGGGCGCATGACATTTTCAGTAACCAGATCAGCGGGGAAAATACTAATCCAGTATGAGTGTTTTTGTCCTCTCTCAGTCCGGCGGTTCTTCGGCTGTAGTCACCCTCCCAGACTTCAGCTCGCTCGATACGTCAGCAGACAGACCGGCGCTGCAGGGAAAAGAGCAGCCTAATTAGGTCTACTGAACTGTAATGCTTTTCTTATTTTGGTTTAGACAATAATAAATAAGGGTCCCCTATTTTCCCCTCTCTTGGGTTAATGCGGGACAGCCTTCAAACTCAGTCACAGAGGGACAGAAACACAGGGGAAGTGGCTGTCATCCAGACACACACCCAGGGTGAGATAGAAGTCCTGATAACCAGAAGTTCTTTGAAGGATTTCATTTTCTGTAGAATCTTTGTACAACTCTTCACAATATATAAACCTAATCTGTGTTTTCCTTTTATTGGAAGTGTGGCAATTACAAACAACCACACGCAGCCGTGACCTCAAGCTTAGGATCAGATTTTTGACTGGTGGCGAGCAGCAAATCCGCTACGCGGTGAAAGAGGAGTGGGGCGCCGGTTTGCGGCTCAGAGGATTGGGAACTCTGATTTAATGGGAACAGCCAGCACGTCAAAAAGTGACGACACCCAAAAACGTAAATTTTTGTCGCGTAAGCCGTAACCATGCGTCAATATGTGACGGCTTGAGACTGAAGTACTAAAATTGGCACCGATTAGGAACCAAAACCAAAGAACCACTTTGGCACCGGAATCGAATGAAAGTGCCCAACCATACTCTGAACTGGGTTTCCACTAAGCCACAAACGCTGCTTCTTCTTGATATCTTTACTTTTTCTGTTAATGTAAAGTCACTCTTGTTACCTTGTTTTTACTTTATTGCTCAAACTCTATGCTGCAGTCCTTAACGTATTATTTATTTTGCTTGGAAAATGTCTGAAGTGCAGCTTGATACGTTTCTATTTTATTGTAAACATTATTGTGTTCTGCATTCCTGTTTTACTCTCTTTATTGAGGAACTAACGGAGACTTTTACTCCTTATTGTAAACTATTTACAAGGCTAAAACAGCCCTCACTTTAGATTAGCTCACTGAAAGGTTTGTATATAATGTATTTACACAGTAACAGACATACCTCAATTGTTTGGATGTTTAAAATAATTTAAGTATTTTTTAATCCTTATAACACTTTGCTTTACTCAGAAACGAACTCTTGTTAAGACTGCCTCTGAACCGTAACAAATAAAAGGGAGACGAAACCGTTTTTTAACGTAAAGTATTTTAATGACAATAAGAAAACCCAACAGGAGGGAGGACCAGGAGAAAGAGAGCTTTAAACAACGGATCCGGATCTGGGTCGGGGTCAGGGTCTGGATCTGGGTCGGGGTCTCAGTCGGGGTCTGGATCTGGGTCGGGGTCTCAGTCGGGGTATGGGGTATGGGTCGGGGTCAGGGTCTGGGTCTGGCAGGCAGCTGTAGCAGGGTCTCTCCAGCACCTCTATGGTGGAGCTTTTATCTCCATCCTCTGATTGGAAAACAGCTGCAGCTGTGTAGGAGGAGGAGCAAAGGGACAGGCAGCACAAACACCCAAACGGCCGTAACACTTCTAAAATACCGGTTTGTATAATTTAACTTTAGCATGTTAACTTTTTAATTAATAAAATCTTGAAATTGAATAATAAGCACTTATAAAGCATTTCTAACAAAAGCTTCATTTAAAAGAACAAAAATCTTCCGATATTTTAGGATACACAGAGAAGTATCTTCATAAAGTTGACCTGTTGAGGTTTCCAGTCACTTTTCCATCAGATAGTTTCCTCCTCGTTCCAGCTGGTTTCCTTTGATGATCCTCCTGTTTGGTCAGATGTGAATCATCAGCTGAACTCTGGTTTGGACCAAACAAGAGAACTCTGTTTTCCAGAATCTGTTAAGCTGTGACGAACAACAGTCTGAAAACGCGTCTCTCTGTCGATGTTTCTATTGTCTGAACTTTTAACCACTTTGATTTTCCCCTCAGGATCAGAATGGTTAAATCCATTCTTAAAGAAACAAAGACAACATCATTCAGGAGTAAGTAGGAGCAGATTTTTTTTTTTGTAAAATATCATCAACACATTATAAGCATAGAAAATATGCTGGAAGCATCTTCTCACAACAATACGTTGTTATGTCTTGGAGGAGATCCACAGGGCCTGGATGATCTGTTGATGGACGGCATTTTTGAATCCAAGCACTGCTCACATAAGGTGAGTCTGATCCCATCCCGATCCAGAGAACCCTGCTAGGCCTGCAGATCACTGCTTAGGTGGCGATCTGATTCGACTCGTGAATCAAGCTGAACGATTCACAAATCGAACCACGATTCTTACTCTTTAAGATGTTTTTTTCTGTCTGTCTTTCACTGGATGTATGAAAATTAAATATTTGTATTACATCACCAACATTTATACCTTTGTTTAGAACAGGAGATCAGAATCAACAAACCTGATAAAAATATAAACACAAAGATTCAGATAGAAAGAAATGTTTGTCATTTTAATTATTTATTTATTTTTGGTCAACCTTCTGCTTAAATTCAATAATAATATAAACAACATAAAAGCATAAAAAAGTAATTCTTGTTTTGAATCATTTAACAACTAAACCTGAAGATGTTCTCCACAGTTTTCTATCCTCAAGGTTCTTCAACATTTTATGTTCTAAGCACCACATATTGGTGCACAGCCCATGTGAAAAAAGTAGAGCTGTCATGCGATTAAAATTTTTATTCGCGATTAATCGCATTGTCCTGAGTTAACTCACGATTAATTGCAAATTAATATGTGGCCTTTTTTTTAAGGAAAAAAATGTGTGCTTCATGGAAT
Organism: Oryzias melastigma; assembly: GCF_002922805.2. Taxonomy (NCBI): domain Eukaryota; kingdom Metazoa; phylum Chordata; class Actinopteri; order Beloniformes; family Adrianichthyidae; genus Oryzias; species Oryzias melastigma. The sequence goes on along the minus strand of NW_023417083.1, from coordinate 21,637 downwards.
TTAGCAGTTCTACATTAATTATGAAAACAAGAATTAATAGTTTTCATCAGAAATACTTTATTTTGTAACATTGTATTGAGATAAACTTTCTTAACAATAAAAGGCTGTAACATAAAATGCCTAACAAAAGCCCAAGTGCAAGTGAAGGGCATTTTAAATTCAAAACTTCAATCAACGTTCAGTAAAATAAAATAAAAAACATCAAAAATAACATTTCCATAACACTTTCATGTTCATTTTTTGTCAGGACCAAATCTTTTCCTCCTCTGCTGAACTACAGTAATAAATGAAATAGAGATTTATTATTTCCAATGAACTTTTGTTTTTTAAAACATTAAAGACTGAGAAAAGCGGGATACTCTGTGGATAGTTTGACAGTCTGTTACTGCCGCCGCGTTCTCTGGCTGCAGCTCGATGCAGCGACGTGTCCAGCGGAGCTCACGGATGAATATGCCGGCAGACAGACCGCTATGCTGGGGCTGGATCACGCTTAAACCTCCAGAACATTTAAAACGTCCCCCGGTGCGCTTGCTGTTCGGAACGTCGGGGGTCTGCAGCTCTCGGGACGCGGCGCCGGACGCGAGCCGGTACCATCAGACGTGGTACTGGACGGGAACCGGAGCCGGGTTAGGGTGCAGGAGCTCTCCAGGTCCTAGCGCCGGCCGGTTTTAGCTCGCAGCTCGGAGGTTGGAGAGCCGCCTGTGATCTAGTGAGAGCAGCCGGTGAGTTGGAGGGCGGGACGCCCGCGCGCGCGGTATGGAAAGGCACGTATGAGAAAGTCCAAGATTAATACGTCAAAAAAATTGTCGGCGTCAAGCACATGTCAGATTAATGCGTTTTTAACGCGACAAATCTGACAGCCCTACAAAAAGGTTGTTTTTTCCACAGCAGAATCAGCTGATTCACGTTGATTATATCCGCCTGCGTTTCTTCAGAATAAGCTGGAGTTTCGAACTATATTTTTTTCTGAAGTTATGTCTGTGAGCAGAACTTCAGTCTCAGTTTTTGAATGGCAAGGCAAGTTTATTTGTAGCACATTTCATGTACAGAGACAATTCAAAGTGCTTTACATAAAACATTGAAAGAAACAATCAAAAGAAATAGTAAAAACGTCATTCATCATCATTCAAATCATTAAAATAAAATTAAAAGAAAGTAAAAAGATTTTAATTTAAAACAAGCATAGATAAAAGTGCGGACGTAAACTTTTGAACACATATTAATCAAATGCAGCTGAGAACAGGTGAACAGAAAGAAGCTCTCACTAGTTTTACTTTGAAAACCGGAAGCTTCACCAACACGAAGATGCGTTTACTTCCGGTGGCTTTGTTTTAGTTTGTAAAGTTAAAATCCAACATTAATCTGCATTTCCGCTCAATGATGTCATCAATAGTCGTTGGTCAGCTACTTTAGAACGGAGCTGCCAGCATTCGGTCATATATTAAAACATCAGTTTTATAATTTTATAAAGGTCATGCTACAACAAGAAGTCATGACTTACATTTAAATATAAACTTTACTTCTTCAGAGCACCCACGTGAAAACAATCCCTTCAGAAATGACTGAATATTTACTTAGGATTCTACTTTAAAAGGGCCATTCCATAAAAAATATCATACTACAAAAAACCACCTTTTTGAGCTTTTAAGTGTATTATACTGCTCATTCCTCACTATCAAAACCCCAAAGCTGTTTTTTGGTGTTTGTTGCAGGCAGAGCTGGAGAAGAAAAAGAAAAGTACTGAGCGCTTCCTTGATGAAATGGTAAGTCTCCTTAAGCCAATCAGAGCTTCCTCGATTTGGGTCAAATAGGTTGAGATTACAGTCCAACACTAAAAAATATCAACAATGTTTACCAAATCAAACCAAATGATTTATATTTGTTGACATTAGTTCACTATTGAATCAAATACAATATGTCTATATATCTATATATATATGTTTTTTTATGACTTTGTATTGGGAGGTGGTCGTCCTGAACCCCAACACTTCCATTTCAAATGGGGAAAATTTGTTGTTAATGATTTTCCCTATTTTTAAGAAGATTCTTTTTTCTGTATCTTTGTATGTTTTTTCAAAGCAAAGCTGAAACATTAAATTCGATTTTTTTTCTTTAAATACATGTAAGAAATATTTGTAAAAACCTTCTGCCCCAAGTTTCTATCCACCTTATTCCTACGCCCCATGAGCCTTTGCGTGAATTATGGGTGAAACTTGCAGTAGACGCCGGAACTCGCATGTATTTACATTACAACTGTAGAGCCGACAGCACAACTCCTTTTGTTTTGGATCTATAACTACATATAAATGCAGCGGCGTTTGCGGTGGATTGTGAATAATGAAAACGAGTCATGTGAAACATTGATTTATCATCTGTCAGTAAAACATTTTTGGTGTTTTTTAGCAAAGGCGTTTGAGAAATATCGCCGTTCATCGCTGAATGTGTGACGAATGTCGAATATGAAACTAACTTAACCGCTGCTGTCAGGTCTCTGCAGTACGTCTCTTCTTCTCTGGTGTTCTGGAGTAACCCGACCATAATGTTGGATACGGATTTTCCTCCATGTACTTTATCCTCAAAATGAAAGATTTAAAATGTTCATCCACATCCTTCTGACTTCATCCTCGCCCGGTAGACGATAAAATCTGTACCGAGGAGGGCAGCTGCACTCCCTCTTCGTCAGCGGTTAATGTCCCACAAAACGCTCCACAAATGTCATTTAGTTTGGTTGTTAGTACAACCACGAGCTGCAAAACATGCGCCTGAACTGCGCAAAGACATTTTTGAAAACTTTGAGGGATTAAGTAAAACACGCTCGTTTGTATGCACCGCTAAAGCTAACAAAACCGCCACTTTCAGTGGAAACAAACAGAGACGTGTAACTTCCGGTTGCTATGCCGACCCATAATCCATTTTACATGAGAGGGCCCAGGAATAAGGTGGATACGTTTCAGCCAATAATTTGTTATATGCAAATCTTAGATTTCTCCCAATGATTAGGAAAAACCTCCTCTCTCTGACAGCATGGTGACTTTAGAACTTTATGAAGAGATAGTGTCGATATTTAGGAAATGATTTCCAAAGTCTGACAGTTCAAGTGTTCATTTTAAGACTGTCACAACCAAAACAACATTTCTGCTACTAAGAAAATGTTGTTTGTTTGTTGATTTTTTTTTCCTTGTAACATATTTTCAAATTTGTCATTGCTCTTCATTTTTAGCTTAGCACTGCTGAGTCATGCTTGAGGTTAGCTAAAAACATCACTACCTTAAATGAAAGTTTGTCCTCTCTCTTTGACGCAATCGTTTGCGCTTTGTGTAATCTTGGTTTCCCATTGCAGCTTTTGAGGGTGATGAATACCAAGGAGATTGTTCTAAAAACATTGATTGATTGCAATTCTTTTTTTTGTTTTTTTAATCGATCCTTGGCACTACAAAGAAGTTGAAATAGATTATTATCACTACTGCACAGTTACTCCCCAAACAATAAAGTTTGGGGAGTAACCAGTCGCCAGCCTGTTGCAGGGCCTCATTCACACACTATTTACAAATATTTACAACATTTGATTTATTTTTGAGAGATAAGACGATCTATGAGGCTCCGCCTTTTGCTCCTTGTGGGTGCCGCCCATTTCATGATGTCATCCTAGAGCCAGCAGCCTCAGCTGCATGTCTGTAAGTCCCACAAAAAACATCCAAATCTTTTGCAAAGACGGATGTGGAAATTGTGTATTTGTCCTCAGTAGCTCCAGCGTTCACAGACAGAATGATGATGGCTGACGGGTTTCTGGGTGAAATGCGGTCATGAAATACCTAGAAGACCACCAGATGAACATTTCCTGATTCACTGAAATGATGAGAACATTGTTCTAATGAACACTGGCTGTTTCTGTTCTCTCTCAGTAATAAAAATCTTCTTCATGTTAATGGAGACGACAAACCTTTTCAGTCTTTGCTTAGACCACCACGTTCAAAGCAGTTCTTCTAATTTGTCATGACAGCTAGAGTACGATCAGCTCCTAACCCCAAAAATATTCACTGTTTTTGGAGCCTCACAGGGACGTTTCCATGTGTGGTGATGTCAGAATGAAACTGATGACTCTACTAAAAGATGCAAAACTGCAGTTTGTATTGAATATATGAATTCACTGATTGTGGGGGGCGGGGCTCCAACAGGCTCTGTGGAACGACTTTGTTCTTGTGGGTAAAGAGGACAAACAGGATCAACAGGAACCTTTCATCAAGAAACTGGAAGAACACTGTATTAAAGTTGTGGTGAGTTTCCCTAAAATATTAAGAAGATGAGACAAAGACATCTCATACGTGCTCGTCTGGGTGTGTGAATGTTTGTGTAAATCTATGTGCAGAGCATCGAGCGTAATGGCAACGTTTTTTATGGCCTGCAAACTCAGGAAGAGTTCATCCCTACGGCCTCGGTATGGAACAGCGAAGATATGAATAAGAGCTCTGTCCTGGCATATAGGTAAAACACACACGCACACTTACACATGACACATTGTCAGGGCTCTGTCCCCCAGTTCCACCTCTGACCGCCAGAGGGAGCCCTCTCCTGAGTACTGACCCTCTCAGCCACTTCCTCACTCCATATCCCATCAGTCAATGCTCTCCCCTCCATGTTGACTCCAGCTGCTTCTCATCAGCCTCATCAGCCTTCTCCTATATATACCCTGTCTGGACTCTGCTCTGTGTGAAGCATTGCTTGTTCTTAAGCTATCCTGAGCATTTACTTTGGCTTTCCTGTGTTTTGACCTTTGCCTGTCTCCTCGTCTCCCTGTCCTGCTCCATGTGTTTGACTCCTGCCTGGTTTTTGGATTATGCTCTCGTCTTTGCCCTTGCCTGGTTTTAAACTCACCTGCTGCACATGGATCCAAACGCCTCCGAGTCATTGTTACACACATACGTGCAGCCATAGGGGGAGTGGTCAACCTCTGACCGGGAAATCGTGGGCTCGGTTGTTGCGGGGTCGATTACCAAGCTCCTGTCTGTCCTGGAGCAAGATAGCGACCCCCTCACTGTGCCCGGGGGTTGTAGATTGGCACCAGTGTCTGAAATGGTGTCGAATTGTCAATGTTTCTATTATCTGAACGTTTACTCACTTTGATTTTTCCTTCAGGATCGGATTTCTTAATTACTCTCTTAATGAGACAAAGATAAACACAGATTATGCAGGGGAAAACAGAGAAGGTGAGTAGGAGAAGCATTTTACCATCAACACATCATCAGCTCAGAAACTGCATCAGTGTTAGCATCACAGCTATTTGTTATTTCTGGCTGCCGCTCAGAAGGACTGACGGATCTGATGAAGAACGGCGTGTTTGAAACCAAGTTCTGCTCACATGAGGTGAGTCTGATCCCATCCTGATCCAGAGAATTCTGCTGCTCGGAGGAAAGTTGAGTCGGTCATAGTTTGACAGAGAAACTCAGCGGAGATTGTAGTCTAAGCGAGACTTACTGTTCAAACGTGGACTTGAGTCCTCTGAGACTTTTGACTGGCAGTCTCAAACTTGGCAAGTGAAAGATTCACAACAAACACAAAATGAAAATAAGAACTAAAAGAATGAAAACAAAAATGTACAAGTACTGCAAACAGTGTGTTTGAAAAGGAGTGGGTAGAAGAAAATTCAGATTTTTATTTACAGTTTTTTATCAAAAACACTATAAATTACCTTCTGTATGACACTTATGCACAATGACAGTTACTCATATGTTTATGATTATCGTTTCAGGCTAGGGGGTGGGCGATATGACGATATAAAACCGTCTACGATCTCCAAAACTGACAATGTGTCATCTTTGAGAGATCGTTTTATCGCGATCTTCTACGAAAAGCTGCAAGAGCGAGAAGGGAAAAGCTTGTTGACAATAAATATCTGTAATATTTAATTTAAGAGGAGAATAAAAGCGTCAGTACACGTTTCCATCTCTGGACTCAAAGAATCTCCCAATGAGGAGCAGCAGCTGTCCCGCACAGGAGAAAGACGCTCCGTAACGGACTCACCGGTGCCGTCAGGGGACGATGGTATGGCAAGCCAAAGAGACCAAAAATCACCAGGAGAAGCGAGCACGGGAGTGTCACGTTTTAGGAATAATTATTATTTTAAATATTTAAATGTTCCCATAGTTAGTTTAAATAAAACAATTAATACAAAAAAATGATTTTAACTTTTTTTATTCACGATTTATTTGGGCCATTAGGGGGTGGGATGAAAACATTTGTATTTTAAGGGAACTCCAGATAGATTTGGTATTTTGAACACTATTTTTAAGCATTCTTTTCTCTGTTTTTGTAGATTTAGTCTAAAAAAATGTAAATTTAATCAGAAACTACATGTTTTAGCATTTTGTTTTGTGTCAAAGTTTAAATATGTTTTGTTTAACAAATAGGCCTCAATGACCAAATATTTGCTGATATAAATATTGTGTAGAGTACTTTATATGATTATTGAATACATAATTTGAAACATTTTCCAAAAATATATTTAGCTTTTATCTTTTTATTTTTTGCAGTTGTTACTGATCATAAAAATGATGCAAACCGTAACCCTAAGACCATGACACGATCCGAACCGTGAGGTTTGTGATCAGTTACACCCCTACTTTTAATACCTTTGAAATTAACATTTAATTAATATAAATATATGTTAAAAATGTGTTTACTTCTTTCAACTAAAATCATTATAATTCCTTTTTTGTCAATTTGAATTTATTTTAAAGAAATTGTGAAAAAACTCAAAATCGTGAATAAAATGAAAAAAATCCGGATTTTCTTTTTTTGCCATGTCGCCCAGCCCTATTTCAGGCCTGGTAAAGATTTAGTGACATCTTGTATGTTTTTTTTAATTAAATGTAAACTTTTACTTTGTTTTAAACTTTCATTCAACCCATTCCATAAATCCACACCACAAACTGACAGACACATTTTCTTTTTGTTGTGTGAGTACATTGCTTTTTTAAAGACAGACTGGGACGTTCTAATCCTGTTCCAGTTCAGGAGCCAACAGGCGTGTCTTCAACTCTCTTTAAAAGTTGAATTTTTCTACAAGCAACTATAATCTTGAATTATCACAGAGTTTCTGCAAAAAAGCAGTAATTCTGCAACAACCAGAGCTGAACGTGGCACTGAAGAAAAATCAGGAGCAACTAACGTTAGCATGGATGCTAACAGAGCTGTGATGGATGCTAACGTGACCGTGGAGAATCAGGTTGGAGTATTTCTTGAAGAGATTTCCTTGGACCTAAACATTGTTGAGGTCTGTCATCCACTTCCTCTGAGAAAGAATACGGATAAACCAGCGATCCTGATCAGGTTTGTGAATCGAAAGCACAAGATAGCTCTGATGAAACAACACAAACACCTGAAGGGTTCGACTATCTATCTTAATGATCATCCGTCCAAATATCATGCTGATCTAGCAAAGCACGTGAGATTCTTATGAAAGATCAAGCAGATCCATGGAACTTGGGTCCAGAACTCCAGGATCTTTGTCAAACAACTTGGTCCACCGGACCAGACCTCTGGAAATAAAAGTCACGAATGACTCCGAGAAGTGTGGGATTGCAGATATCTGATGCTTTAATTGAAAAAATTGATGAAATTAGATTAAATTAAATTATTTAATGGAAAGTGAGAGTGAAATATGATTTTAAGAAAATGACGCCTAGAATCTGGCGCTATCTCTGAAGGTCGACTTTGACCTGATTTTCAGCGGAAAGTTCTGATGTGTAGTCAACTTGAGCACAATTTACTTGAAGTGATACCCGCTGAAGGGCAATGGACCTGACAAACCACGTCTGCAGTCATAACACCGAGGAGAACTCAGCGGTTCCAGCCAGAAGCAGGCAGCAGAAGAAAGATTACCATGGCCTTAACTCTGTTGCAAGACTTGGTTTCTTTTTTTTTCTCCTAAAATGTGATTTAAGACTGATCTTCTTTAATGAAAATAATCTGTACAAATGTCTTCATGATTATCATCTAAATATATTTTACATTTTTTGTACTGATTTATGCAAACGACTTCTGTCATTCATAAAACCAAAGACAAAACCAACGAAAACTAATACTGTGGATGTTTGAAATGTAGTTACATCACTGATAACAACTGATCTGCTTTGATCTCCTTTAATTAGTGTTACATCTGCTTGCATAGCCACATGATCAATTGTCACTCAATGATTTTTAATAACCCAGATCTATGATTGTAGGGTATAAATATTTGATCATAAGTCCTGAGCGGATGTGGATAATTCATGGTAAGGAAATGGTATCGTCGAGCTGGGGTGAGATTATATAAATTCTCTTCCTCCCACTCCCTTTCAAGCAATCTACTTTTTGACATCTAGTTATCCAGTATCTGACATGTTTCTGGATGTTGATTGATTATGTAATAGATGCCTATGCTTATGTATTACCACCTGATTGCTTGAAAGCAGTGGCGGGCCGTGCATTTCACACCTAGGCCTTCAGTAGTGCTCCATCTGAATCAATCCAACCCTCATTAACTATTTTATGGCAATAAAACTTCTACTGCAGGTACAGCTGCCACACACACACCAAAAGCATAAAAAATAACCTGATAAAATTTCAATATTATGTAGGGAGATAGCAAAATTTTACTCACCAAAAATCCAGATTATTTAAACACAAAATCCATCCTTTCTATCCTCAAGAAGATTTCAATCACTCTGTCGTGCAGAATCCATGCGTTTCGCAGATGGAAAGTGTTCCGTGGCTGTGATAAGCTGGAAAAGGCTGCATGCGGGAAATGTTCTGGTATTCCTGAAGCCTCTCGTGGTCCAGGAGGGAGACAAACATCAGTTTTTGTGATCGATCAAGGTCTGTGTCTGGAAAATAATATTTGCGCGAGGATTTTGCGCTGCACGCGCCCGCGGTGCGTTCAGGAGCCTCGTAGATTTCAGCTTCACTCCCGCTCAACGGAGTCACGGAACTCCTTTACCCGTGCCAGACAAAACTGTGCCACAACTTTACCCAGACATTCATTTTCCACCAAAAATCAGACGATCAGACGCTTTCCACTGGTAACATCTTCAAACCTGACACGCCGCTCCTCGGCACCTGTGTCCGTCAGCAGAACCAGAGCGAGCTGCGAGCTGTCCAATCAAAGCTCGTGAAAATCCTGACGTTTCCGTGGGCCTTCTAGCTGGCCTAGCACGTGGTCTCCTCCAGATCTGATTGGTTGAAGCAACAGTTTGGTCGACAATTATTTTATGCTACAGGGCCCGCAGAACTGATTGTGAAGGCCTTCAGGCAGATTTCTTTGACCCTAGCAACAAATGGTGCTGCAATGTGATTGGTTAATGCTTAAATAGGAAAATACACGTCTGGAAGCAGCGCAACCAGGGAGACAGCAATGAAAGGACGAAGACAGAGCATTTGGAATTATAGAATACGTATTCACGGAAATAAATAATAATTAATATCAGTCTGTGATTCAGATATTTTTAGGCCAGCAGAGAAGGCCTTGCAGGCCCTGACGGCCCGCCACTGCTTGAAAGAAACCATTTCAAATCAAATCAAATATTTTAATGTCATCAATCACTAGAAACCAAGTCGACATTGGGATTTTTCTTCAATAATTTATGCCTACGTAGGTGAAGTTGGATGAGAGTGACTTAAGACTACAGATTGCTGTAAAACAACAAACCTCTTTAATGATTCAAAGCCTGTTTACATATTTGTGTTTAGATGTCACTAACCTTACAGATACTGTACATATCATGCAAACGTTTGCCGAACTGCAGTTTTTCTATGCACTACTCTCCTAACAGAAGCTCCTGATGGCGTATGACTTCGTTCTCGTGGGTAAAATGAACAAAAAGGATCAACAGGAAAATTTCATCAAAAAACTGGAAGATATCCATTTTGGTGTTGACGTGAGTTTCTCCAAAACATTGAGATGAGTCAAAGACAACTCATACATGCATGTGTGTGCGTGTGTGACGGTTTACATGTATGTGCAGAGAATCGAGCTTAAGGACCACATTTTTTATGGCGTGCGACCCCGAGACGAGCTGATAGAGAAATGGCACGAAGACTGGATGACTTTCAATATGGCCATCAGGTACAACACTCGTGCACACTCACTCTAACACATGAGTGTGCACACACTCCTGTATACTCACAAGCATGCAGACACATATGGACACAAACACTAATGACAGATACACAAACAGGTGATTACACATGCACGCTGCCACAGGCTTGTTAAATCTTTTTTGCAAACCCTAATGAATTAAAAAAGCAAATGATTGAAATGACTGAACACGTCCTGAAGGTTTTACCAAATGCTCTCTGGAGTGAAACAAGATTAAGAATTTGAAACATTTCCAAAGTAAATATTAACATTTTAAAACCACATACAGGAATCTGAGACGTTCTACTTTGTCCATGTCTGCTGTCGTCCTTTTGTCCTCGTCTGTACTTTTACACACTTTTATTTTTCCCTCAGGATCAGATTGGTTAATTTCATTCTCAGTGAGACAAAGATAAACACAGAGAACAACACAGAAGGTGAGTAGAGGCAGCTTTTGTTTTAAGTGATCATAAACAACATCAGAGTAGAAAATGTACCACAGTAGCAGCACCTTTTCAGAGGGATTGGTTTATTGAGTTATATACAAAAGATTCTTGTTCTACAAGTTACATATCCAGAGTTGGATGGCATATTAGAAAGGTCTAGATGCCAGTCAGTTACTTTGTGTACAATAAAAAACAAGGATGTGAGTTTTCATAAGTAAATTACCATGGTCAGCCAATAATTGAGAACTTCTAGAAAACATTTGAAGAAGATCTGAGTGACTTTACTCTCAATAGTGAACGCTTAGGCTGATCTTGTAGTGATGATGTCAACACGCTCACAAACCCTATTTAAACACAAGAGTAGCATTAGAATTGGAACTACTTCCATGTTTTCTTTCTTTTTTTTGTTTGTTTTTTGGAGGATGGCCTTAGTATTTATATAAGTGTTGGAAGAAACCAACCAGGTTTTCTTTAGTAGCGATGAGGACAGAGCCCAGCGGGCAGACGAGGAGCATGTGGTGTACAGAAGACCACTTGTTGCGCGGGTCCCTGAGTCTTTCTGATACAGGCTGGGTGGGATCCATTAGTGGGACCCCCTCCTGGTTTGGCTCTACAGCACCCCCCACCCAGACCTTACCCCTATAGGACTGAGGTGCTCACTGCGCCCTTTCTCCCAGTCTGTGGGAGGGATGGTTCCCGGTCCGACCCAGTACGCTGAGACCTTAATGCACCGCACCAGGACCCAAGGACCACGTAGTCTAACAGTTTGTGTGAATCTTAGTCTGTGGGTAGATTTGACAGTAATCACAACCATGCATCAGGTATGCATTGCATTTCCTAAATAATGAGGTACTTATTTGTAGAAAAGTTCCAAATGTCGTTCATCTGTTGCACTTATAAAACATTAATACCACGGCCTGGGTTTTATTTTTGAGATGATCAGAGTTTTTTCTTTTTAAAATCAGAAAAAAAAGGATTTTCCAGTCATTTTACTGTATTTGCTAAGCTAAAGCTCATTGTTTACTGCCCTTCCCAATATGGCGTCAACCTGTACGTATATTGGACAATGATACAGGCTGGTGTAGCATCTCTATCAATATAGCTGATTGGATACGTTGTTGTTTCTGGCAGAGAGAACAGAAGGCCTGGAGGAGCTGATGAAGAATCACGTGTTTGAAAACAAGTACTGCTTGCATGAGGTGAGCCTGATTCCATTCTGATCCAGAGAACACATTGACTGTATATAATAGCTGGACTGAGTGGCCTTCCAAACAGGAAGTTCCCGCAGGCTCCAAAAAGCAAAACTCCCTTTGACTTCCATAGAGAAATAAACAGCCATTACTCAGTCATTCTATTGGTCTTTCTACATTTTTTTAACCGTTCTTGATAATCCTTATTTTTTCAGATTTTCTGTAGTTTCAGTTATTCAAGTTAAGTTCTTCAAACAGGAGTCTTTTTACTTTCTTACGGTGAACTTCTTTGCAATGTTGTTCAACTCGGGACTGAAAACATAAAGTTAAACTTGTTACTGAAAACTTGACGTGTGACTTAAACTCTGAAGTTGAAACAACACAGACTCAAGAATGACGAATATCCATTGATTCTTTACATAAACATCATCTTTTAACATCATCAATTGCTAGAAATCAACTCTATATATCATTTCATTATAAGTGAATTTGAAGTCATGGGACTTTAAACCACAATCAAATGTGCTTACTTTATATAGACTCAACTTTATTGTCATTACATATGTACCAGTGCAGTGAGTGCAGGATATGTAAGACAGGGTGTGCATTATCACACAGAAGCATGAACCATCCAATGCAATGATAGGACAGTTGCTTTCATGAAGTATGTTCATTTCTGATAATGCACCCCTCGAAGGGCATTATCCTCCTTATACCACGGTTGTTATGGAGTAGAGGGAGAATAGGTGAACTGTATGACGGATTCGAGTTTGAGGTCTAACAGGAAACAAGATGGTGTGCCAGTCAGAACACAGGAAGGGTAAAAAGGAGATGAGGCTCCACTTGAAAGATGTTCCAAGTTTATTCTGTTGTTTAACAGTATTTAAAAATCTGTATTTAAAACAACAAAAATGTCTCTTATTGTAACATTCAAGACACAAAATGAATGACTGTAAATTAAATAAAGCATTATTAATAAGGAACAATGACGGAGTGTGTCTTTATGAGCATAAAGTCCTCATAGCATGCAAAATAAATCATCAACTCTGCTTAACCAACATAAATATCACGATTCAGCAAAACATGGCAAAACAGCGACATCTAGTGGTCGAGAAAAATCACTGCATGGAAAAGGGAAACTACTCCAGCGGCAAGTTATTATGCGCCATGAAATCTAACACCAAAATTATTTCTTAAACTCAAATGAAAATTAGCTAATGATTTATACAGCAATATGGGCGGGGCCAACAAGCTCCAGGACCTGCTAGGAAGCTAACATTGCTAGCTTGAGCCTCACATTCTACCGGACTTAAACAAAGGGAAAACAAAGAATCCACAAACTTATGTTTGGTCAGTTACTTTAAACACAACAACGGTGTGAACAGGAAATAAACTGGACAGGATTCTAAGGCACCCAGGTTCTCTCTCTGCTGCTGTTTTGGGCACGTGGCAAACCGAAAGTAAACACAACAACTACACAATAATCAGAGAAGAAGTAAACTCGATGTCGTATCCTGTGACATCATCAACATTGAGCTGAGCCTTTGTAACAATGGTCAATCCATTTTTAGCACTTGAATTT
>NW_023417083.1:0-8285 GCF_002922805.2 Oryzias melastigma | reverse complement strand
GCCGCCTCATAGAGACTTTAAAAAAGGAAAAAGTCTCCAATTATTATGTTTTCCCCCTCAGGTTAATACTACACAGTCAGAGACACAGAAACACAGTGGAAGCGGCTGTCATACAGACACAGCCCGCTGTACAGGGAAAATCTTTGAATAATCATCATATAAACTCAAACATGGAGACATGATTACCGATGGTTTTGAAGAACTAAATAAGCCTGATTCCTCGACATCGTTTGTGTCTTCCATTCATTCTAAGTGAGACATCCACAGACAGAGCTGGTTGCTCTTCCCACATGCGGCCGCGGCGTCAGGAACGTCTAGTGATGATGTCAGACTTTTCTGATCAGTCGCCTAAAAGATGCATAACATGTAAACATCAGTCAAACTGCGGTTTGTCCGTTTACTACTCTACTACAGGCTCTTCTGACGGAGTATTACTACATTCTCGTGGGTAAAGAGGACCAAAAGAAGGAGCAGGAGGCTTTCATCGAGGAATTGAAAGAGAAAAAGATTGAAGTCAAGGTTAGTTCCCCCTAAAATATTGAGATGAAGAGATGATTAAGTAAAGACAGCTCATACGTGCTCATGTCGGTGTACATATGTGCAGGAAATCAAGCATAATGGAAACATTTTTTATGGCCTGCGAGCTGCAGACAAGGTGTTTGAGGATTATTGTGACCTGCTGAAAGTGTCCAACAACTGCAACAGCGAGGACGTGAAAATGAGCGTCAACCTGGCAACCAGGTGCCACACACATGCACACAGCTATTGACTTCTTAAACCATTTACTTATGTCTGCTTTGCTTGTGCAAATTAAAAAGATAGGAAATGGTTGAAACGACTGAAAACATCCTGATTCTCTGGTTTGGACCAAACAAGAGTTTGTTTTCCAGAATCAACAGCAACAGTCTCACTGTCAATGTTTCTGTTCTCTGCTTTGATTTTTCTCTCAGGATCAGAATTGTTGATTACATTGTCAATCAGACACGCATAGACGCAGAGGATACAGAGGAAGAAACGGGAGGTAAGCAGCTGTTTTCAGAAGTTATCATATACTCATTGTCAGCAAGAAGCAGAGGGCAAGTAAACTGGCTACAATTTATCGTTAAATGTATTAAGTTCAAAGTCCTTTTTTACTTAAAACAGTATTTAGTTCTCTACATTTCACAACATGATGTAAAATGTGCCTCATCCTGACCAAGTTTATGTACATATATAATATGAATAGAGCGGTGAATGTAGAGAGCTGCTGTGTTTGTGAGAGGACGAGTGTGAGTACTGCGAGCTAGATTATACTGTTTATTTACCTTTTCCCTTGTTGCTTCTCATCTACTTTTGTAAATGGAGGACCACCTTGAACACAAACTGTTGCATCTCAAGGAGCTTATGCTCTTCGTTTTCTCAATGTTGTCTGGTCCAACAGCTGAGCAAGCAGATGGGAGCTGAAGGCCTGTTGTGTCGGACAGGTTAGCTGTTACAGAAGGGGTTCATGGTCGTCAGACCAACGTTGTGTATATTTGTATAAACGCCTTCTGTATTTGAGGAAAAGATAATTATGTTTATACATTTAGGTTTATATGCGTTCCTTGTTTGACTTGATGGGAAAAAATAAGCGAGAGGGGGACAGAGTGTTGATATGGGGGAGAACAAAAGGGGGGTCCAGAATCCCATTGAAGCTGCGGCAGGAGAGGACGCAGCTCCTGACGTCCACGCTTTGAAGTAGAAGTAAAGGCGGCTTCCCCATGACAATCCGCTTAAAAAACTCATCAACTTAGCCTTTGTAATCTTCCAGAACCTCCTTAGTCAAATATTTCAATAATAATAACAATATTTTCCCAAAGTTGGCAATTAATGAAGCAAAAGAAAAGCTCATTTTACCAGAGTAAAGCCAAGTTGATACCACAGCAGTCTGCTTCCTCACTTTACTCCTCTTGTTTAAATGTTTACATGAATAAAATAGAATAAATCTTATCACACTCATACCGTGTTCTTTCTAGGAGAAAGCAGTTCCTGTGCTGGAAGGCAGAAGATTGGAGGCCTGGAGGATCTGCTGAGAAGAGGCGTGTTTGAAACCAAGTTCTGCTTACATGAGGTGAGTCTGATCTCATCCTGATCCAGAGAAATCTGCTGCTCTGTGGAAAGTTGAGGCCAAATTTTTTTAAATGAGAATTAAGAGTTGCAGCAGTCTGCAGTCGACCTCTGATCAGAAGATTGTGGGTTCAATTCCCAACTTGCCCGCCAATGCGTCAAAGTGTCCTTGAGCACGACACTGAGCCCCACATTACCTCTGGTGTCCGTCTAGTGTTCGGCAGCGGAGCAACCATCAGTGTGTGAATGTAAAGTGCTTCGGTTCAGTCTGAGATTCCCCAGTATGAATACGATCCGCTCTGAGAACGAATCAACGGAACCAAACAGCCACCGGAGCCAGTAGTCACGTATGTAAACAGTGTAGGAATAACACAACGGATGAACCGCAGACAAATGGATGGAAACAATTGTTGTGTTAGCTGACTGGAAAAAAGGTACAACTCCTTGTGTTTAAGAGCATTTGTTGAAACACTGCTAAAAACCACTTCTTAAATGCTCTTCTGTGTCTTGTTCCGTGGCACGCGCATGAAGAGCTGCCGTGGTAGTAGCAGTAAAAAGTGTTGAACCTGGTCTTCATACAGACACTCAAACTCCATCAGCATAATAAAAAGTTTGAATACGTTTAACTCCTGGCAAACCGCAGCACCTCCATCTTTCTCTTCTTGTTTTGACCCGCCCCCGTAACTGCTGACCAATGACTGAAGAGATCTTTAGTGACATGGCTGTGTTTACGAGGTTTGGTTCGAAACAGGAGAGTCTGCTGGACAGCTGTCTGAATACAGACCAAACGCAATCTTCAGGACTCGATCCGGATCAACGGACTTTCCCAGTCTGAATACACCCTCAGACTTTGTTCTTTTTAACAAATGTTTTCGTCATCATCAGGAAAAGAAACAAGCATTAAATGGCGAATCATCTTTTACCTACAACTATAAATATGACTATTATGAGTATTTTATCATTAATTTTCCACCATGATTTAACTTGTTTGTTTTTGACTGAAACCTGGCTCGGCTCTAATGCACCAGTTATTCTCACAGAGGCTTCTCCACCTAACTTAAACTTTTTATTTTCTATCAGGGGAGCTAAGAAAGGTGGCAGTACAGCAACTCACCTGAAAGTATTTTATCTCATAAATACTCTTCCTTACAGCGTCATGCTTTTCTTTTTAGTGACCCGCCTGTTTAACGTCACAGTGTACAGACCACAAATCCTCCTTCCTGCTTTTTTGAAGAATTTTCTGATTTTTTTTCTTTTCTTCTCATTAGGTGAAACAGCATTTTAATAACTGGTGATTTTAATTTACATGTTGATATGTTGATAAAAACAACAATGCCTTTGCCTGTGAGTTTTTATATCTTCTGAGAGGAATGGATTTCAAACATGTCACACAGACCACTCACAACAAAGGACACACCGTTCACCTTGTCATCACCTACGGCCTGTCCCACTGTGTGTTTTAATGTCACTATTGACGTCAGGAGGCCTCAGTGAAAACTGTGAGGAAACAGTATATAACTCCTGAACTGGCTACAAGCTTTATTGACATCTTTTTTAATAACAGACTATAGTCGTCCATAGATGCAGTGGCTCAACTCAAAACTAAACTAAACTATCAAGAACCACTAATAAAATGGCATGGGACAAAATGACGTCCAGGAAAAATAAGATCAAGAAACTCCGTGAGAAACCAGAGAAAACTGAAGAGAACGAGTTGCTGTTAGCCTCTGCTGCTAACGAACAAGCAGTGGCCGAGGAGCTAGCTGATAGCCTGTCGTCCTGCTCTGAATCCGAGGCTAATCTGACAGTGAAGGCTATCCCAACTACAGCTGACCTGATGCATGCTATTACAACGTTTCGTGCCACAGTGGACAACAAGTTTACTGAACTTTCATCTAAAATCACCGCTATGCAGACCACCCTCGCCACGGTAACTGGAAAGGTGTGTGAAATGGAGGACGTTTTAAATGATCAGGGCGAGAGGATCACCGCGCTCGAATCGCTTTGTAAGGAGCTACTAAAGAATCAAGATTTACACCATAAAAAGTTGGATGATCTGGTGTCCCGTTCAAGGCGACATACTATCAGGATTCTTGGCATTGCTGAAGGTACGGAGAAAGGGAGACCGCAGGACTTCATCACAGATCTGATTCCCAGTATACTGGGGAAGGATAACTTTGCGAGCGGAGTGCTTGTGGACTGCGCGCACCGAGCTCCGAGACCCAAACCAGCCGTCGGCGGGAGACCTCGACCATTCATCGTTCGGCTGCTTTACTGTCAAACCCGGGATCTTATTGTGAGACTCGCGGCACAGACGGGAACTATCCAATTCAACCAAGCTAAAGTTTACATCTTCCCAGATTTGTCCCCTGATGTGCTCGCGCTCCGCCGGCGGTTTGAGGATGTGTGCAAACGGTGCAGAGCCGCAAACCTGCACTTTGGCTTCTTACATCGAGCAAGATTTCGAGTAACCTTAAACGGGGAAACCAGCACCTTTGACAAGCCGGAGGAAGCAATGAAGTTTATTGACCGGGATCTATCAAAGGACGCTTCAGTTCAGATCAGACTGAAACCTGGACGCTCAGGTATTATGCACCACTTTTGTTCTTGCTTTATTTCTTATTTTTTCCCCATTAAAGATTAAGAAATAGCTAATATCTAAATTTGTCTAATGATGCTGATTTATTTTCATTTATTTATTTTTATAAATGTATAGACTGACTGTTCAATAATCCAAGCTTTATATTTTTTTGTTATTATGTTGATTTTGCACAACTAAGATCCCAAACAAAAAGAGTTATTTTTTTATTCGTTGCCCTTTTTTTAATGTATTTTGTGGTTAAGATCATTTCAACGATACTTCCATTGACATTGAGGTCTTATCTTAAAGCGTTTTCTCTTTTTATTTTGGGTATTACTGTATGGGGTTACTACGTTGATGCGGAGCTAGGAGAGGTTTATAGAGTAGGCGGCTCTGTTGGGTTTGGGTGGGTTAGAGACGAGCTTCACCTGGGGAAGGTGTGTTTGATGTTAATTCAGTGTTCCTTTTCGTTTTTGTGTGCTGGTAGCAAAAGTGCAAGTATCATGGAAGTATAGTGTTTTACAGTGTATCCGGTTGACTACATATTGAAAAATAATGCCTCACATTGCTGGTAGATCCCTATTGAGGCTAGTCAGCTGGAATGTGAAAGGTTTAGGGAATCCTGTAAAAAGGGCCAAAGTACTCGCCCATTTAAAACGTCTGCAGCCTGATATAATTTTTCTTTCTTTAGGAGACTCATGCCAAGCGCTCAATTCAACCAGCTCTTCGTGCTAACTGGCTTTGGCAGACCTACAGTGCTAACTTTAGTTCTAAAGCAAGAGGGGTGGCTATTTTCCTTTCTGTCAAAGTACAATTGTTGCAGACCCTGAGGGGCGTTTTTTGATTATTAAGGTCTTTTAAAATCTGTACCTGTTACCTTTGTGAATGTTTATGGCCCAAATTTTGATTGTCCACTGTTTTTTGAAAAGATCTTTAAAACCATTCCCAACCTTGACACAGCGAATGTAGTAATGGCGGGTGATATGAACCTAGTTATTGATCCTCAGTTGGACTGAAGCTCAACAACTCAATTGCAAATTTCACAATCTGGTCAGATGGTTAAGAACGCATTAAAAGATTTGAATACTGTTGATGCATGGCGACTGTTGTCACGTGCCGGTAGAGCATATTCCTTCTTTTCTCCAGTCCACGGTTCACACCCCCGTATAGATTATATTTTCTTAGACTCAAAACTGATTTCAGTTATGCAAGATGTTACATTTCAGACCACGGTCCAGTCTCTGTAGACTTAAATATTGCCTCATTGCATACGGCTTGCAAGAGCAATTGGCGCTTTAACCCAATTCCTTTAAAGGAAACATCCTTCACTAAGAAACTAGAAGAGCACATTTTAAATTACATGAAAGAAAATGACACTGGAGATGTAAATGATTCAGTCCTCTGGGAAGGTATGAAGGCAGTAATTAGAGGCCATGTTATATCGTTTACGGCGGCTAGACGTAGAGCTCAGGAGACGCAACTCAGAGATTTAGAATTGGTGCTAAAACACCTTGAACAAACTTACGATGCTTCTCCATCAACAGAACTGTTGGGCAAAATTTCAAAAATTAACTTAGAGTACAATTCATTGCTTAACAAACATGTCTGTTTTCAAATTGCTAAGTGTAAGCAAAGGTTTTTTGAGTTGGGGGATAAACCACATAAGCTACTTGCTGGCACATTAAGAAAAACAGGCTTCATGAGCAATCTTGTCGATTAATAATACAAACGGTCAGACTGTCTGTGATCCGCAAGAAATAAATAAATGCTTTAAGGACTTTTATTGTGATCTCTATAAATCTACATGCTCAGCTGATAAAGCAGAGATAGAAGATCTTCTAGCAGAATGTAATCTTCCCCATTTGGATAATGAGGCTACTACTAAATCGGAGGGTGATATCACTTTGGATGAAGTTAAAACAGCTATTAGTCAGCTTCCTAATAATAAAGCTGTGGGACCTGATGGTTTTAGTGCAGAGTTTTACAAAGCCTTTGGGTCATTGCTGGCCCCGCTCTTCCTTCGGATGTTCAACCACTCCAAATCATCTAGATTGCTACCAAGCTCATGGAATTATTTCATCAATTTAAAAAAAAGATCGTGATCCTCTACAGGTGTCATCGTATCGTCCAATTTCTCTTCTGGCAGCAGAGACCAAGATTTTAACAAAAATATCAAGCCGTCCAAAAGAACACATTGAAAAACTTGTACATGTAGATCAGACTGGATTCATCCCCAGTAGACATATCTATTTTAATACGCGCAGATTATTTAATGTGATATATAGTCCCGACAGACTTGCAGATGACTCGGTGGTGATGACTTTAGATGCAGAAAAGGCGTTCGATCAGGTAGAGTGGCCTTACATGTTCACAGTTCTGTCTAAATTTGGTGATGGTTTCATTAATTGGATAAGAATTCTGTATAAGGAACCAACAGCCTCTGTTTTAACTAGGGCTGTCAGATTTGTCGCGTTAAAAACGCATTAATCTNGCTATATAAATAAAATTGAATTGAATTGAATTGAATTGAATTGAGGAAGGTGATGAACGGAAACAGGAAGGTGATGGAAGGAAACAGGAAGGAGACGGACGGAAACAGGAAGGAAACGGAAGGAAACAGGAAGGAGACGGACGGAAACAGGGAGGAGATGGAAGGAAACAGGAAGGAGACGGACGGAAACAGGGAGGAGAAGGAAGGAAACAGGAAGGAGAAGGAAGGAAACAGGAAGGAGAAGGAAGGAAACAGGAAGGAGAAGGAAGGAAACAGGAAGGAGATGGAAGGAAACAGGAAGGAGATGGAATTAAAACTTTGCTTTAAAGGAGTCTGAGGGTTCCAGTCCATCCTCTGTCCTTAAACCGTTCTGACTATAATCTTCTTGTTCTCCTGTTTGTCGTGTGAACTGAGGCCTGTAGAGTCTGAGAAGTTCCTCATTCCTCCTCTGTTATTTCTTGCCCTCACAGATTCGTGCACATATACCTGCTGATGTTCTGCAGCACCTGGCTGATGCTGACCTTTGACCTGCAGAGGCCGTGCTGCATCATCGGTGGTTCTGTTTATCTGACTTGTAGCGCCTGATTGCCCAAACTCAGGACAGCATTTGTCCTGCATGAGGAAACGTTCCCGTCTCGCTGCCGCTAAAGGTTATCAGCGTTCGGCCTTTCTCTGACTCGTTCTGCATTACTGCCAGTCGACCAGCTCCTGCTTATCACTTGACGTCATTTGAATGCTGACAGAAACTGAGCACGCTGGAAACAAAAGCCAGACTGTTTACACTCTGATCCTGCATTTGTACACATTAGTCACCGGGATTCCTTTCCCTTATTAAGAGTTTAAAAACCTTCTCTCCAAATACCAGCAGGAAGCTAAAAGTAGCCGGTCAGACACCGGGGTGGGGGTCTAAACCATCAGAAGACAAAAAACTCATTCAGCAGTCTTCCTACAGAGTTTTTTCAAAGATTCATCTATTTCAAAGCTTCTCTGCCTTTCATGTGTCAAACGTTAAAAATAGAATAGAATAGAATAGAATAGATTTATTAAGTCATTGTCACATGTGCAACGAAATTTAAAAGTACTCACTAATCAGTGCATCATTCATACTTTTCCTAGGGAATAATAAAT
>NW_023417082.1:25007-28339 GCF_002922805.2 Oryzias melastigma | reverse complement strand
CAGTTATTTATGTTACTTTCTGAGTTTTTCACACCACCATGGCCATCGTTTTCACAGTCTGGTAAGGAAACTTTAAGCCATCTTGTTTTTGCTGCCTGAGAACGCTTACCTTTGCGAGGCATGGTAACTGTTATACTTAGCTATGTTGTGGTAGAGACGACTGATTTGGATTTGCCTTCAGGGGAGGAGGTGTCAAAGGATCCTGGTTTGTATGCCTTTTATGTAATTCTCCTCTGTATCTGCCAAGGAATGTAGAATTAGTTGTAGCACTTGATGAGAAAGGATGCGTCAATATGTTGTGCAAGACACACTCAAAGACCACACGTATATATATGAACAATAAACTTGACCTGCGTATTTGTGAACAGGGTCACTGGGATGTTGGACACCACAAAGGTACCGTCAGGCAGATCAAGGCCACACACGGGACAAGCCACCGGTTCTGAAGCAATAACCTAGAAAAATAAGCGAACAGCATTTTAATTTTGTAAATGTACATTTTGTGGCAGTACCAGCAACAATAGTGTATGATATGGGTACAACATTGATTGTAGTTACATTATTACAGTAAAAGGTTGAGTAGGAGACTAAACTGGTTTTGTTAGCATTAGGGGTGTGCCAAAATATCGATATTGCGATATATCGTGATATTTAGTCCTGCGATTCTCACCAAGTATCTCACCAAGTATCGATATTATATTTTCATTTAAAGAGGCTGTAGCGCTGAGCGTCTGAGTCGCGCGCCGGAACTATGGGCGCACGCTGCGTCGGACCTTTAATAGCGATGCACGCGCTCGTTCGGGAGAAGCACCGGCGAGATACAGGCTCTGTAGCGCTTGTGTGAAGCATGTCTACCTGTCAGCATTTATCCTCCATCTGTAGGAGATCCACCCGGTAAGAAGTGACTTTGTCTGAGCGCTAGAATGTCAGCGATCACGTACTTCCTGTTTGCTGTGGGGACTGAGCGCGTGCTTCGCAATTGTCTGTGTACACTTCAAGGAGCGTCGGAATTTTCGCTTTCATGCACTTCAATGTTTAACCTGCTGCTGTACGGTGTAACTTTGATAAATTTATAATGTGACGTTTTCAAACAATGTAATTACTTGTTGCTAATGTTAATTTAAAGTAATTCTTAAATAAAAAAGCAGGATTTGATGTATGAAGTTAAATTTAAATGTAATTAAACTAAAGTACATGAATTCACTGTAAAATTAGGGAGAATGCTAATTAATTGAAGCACTTAAAATTATATTTATTGCCATTATTATGTGTGTTTTAAGGTTTTTACCTATTGACTGCTGACTGACCAAATGGAAAAATGATAAAAATTGGAAAAATAATCTCAAGTAACAGTCTGAGTAAATCAGCCTTTATTTTTGGATGCTCAGCCCTTTTCAAGTGAGAGAAAAGTGCACAAAAAATTAGGTCAATTTTGAGAGAGGCTGTAAAACATTATATTCATCATCCTTTGGTGTGACGTTCTTTTGGAGGTAGATAGCTGTCACTACTTGACTTATTTAATATTTGTTCTGTTTACAACAATTCTGCACTAAGTAGTGTCACTGCTGATCATGTTTACTATTGTTAACATTGAATCTGACAGATAATTCATATTCAGTTGTTGTCAATGTTTGTCAAAGACATAGTATTAATGATTTCAACAATGTTGCACAAAAGTGTTAATAATTTGTTGCAAAAAATAAGAAAAGTAATTTAGTATGATTGTGTTTAAGGTAAAAAAGACAAATGGGGATATATTTCCCCCCAAAAAACATGTTCTATATAATGGTAGTTATTAGAGAGGATTTATACCAATTATCGCAGTATCGCGATATTATCGATATCGTGAGCCATGTATCGCGTATCGTATCGTGAGGTACCCAGTGATTCCCAGCCCTAGTTAGCATAGTTTTAAACCATAATGTTAAAATCAGCTGTTAACAGAGGGGAAAAACAATGCAATGTAGGTTAAAAAAATGAAAAAAGAAAAGGATGAAAAGGTAAATTAAATTGACATTTTATAAAGGCAAATTTTAATTATGTGATGTGATACCATTATGGATTACAGCGATTATAAAAGTCTACTTTGCAATAACTGAAGATGAAACAGAAAAATATAAAAGAATTCCAGAAAAACAAATCTTGTTATTTCAGAAATGTGTAAAGACGTTTGTAACACTGTGCTAAGACGTATGGAGTTCATTTTAAAAGAAAAACAATTCAATGAACAGTCAAACATAACATAAATTAAACAGCTCTAAAAGACCACTTACTGGTGAGATATTCAGCCATACAGCCAAAAGCAAGAAAAATTCTATAACAGTAACAAAAGTTGCAAAAGCGAAGTATAGTACTCTATCAAAATGTTTTTAATCCAAAGAAAATGTTGTGGGAGTGAAGGCTGATAAACTCAGTTCAGGAGAGAAATTAGTCTTACAAACATGTTTTTGCAAACAATACAATTAAGAAAATATTGTATGGTAAAACTATCATGGATTTAGTAGCATAAATGGGCTTGGGTAGAGCATGCATTATGATGAAGTTGACAGACATTTTGCAACATAATGTTGAAGCACTGCAGCAGACAGTCAATATGTTCTTCAAAAAAGCAAAAACAAAGCATATTTATCCATCTTTACCTAATCTACATGCAACAAAAAATAGCATGTAAAAAAACAAGTAATCCGAGTTATTTATTTTTTTTATTAAATACACATTACAACTATGGGAAATAAAAATCCTCAAAACTAAGTTTAAAAAAAAAGAGAACCCCTCCATCGTTCTGAACAGCACCCCCTACTGACAACACTCTGCAGCTCCTCACCCCTCCCTGGCAGATAATCTACCCCGCCCTGACAGATATTCTGCTCCACCTGCTCAGGCTGTTATCCTCGCCAACACCACATAACTGAACAATATGATTAGCAATTAGATGTTAAAATGTATAAAAGCAAGAGGGATCATTGTGACAAAAATAATGTCTTAGTCATAACTGTTAATGTTTCTAAAAAGTATATAGGTTTTTAGCTATTTGGAGCCAGCATGTACAATCAAGGGGAGAAACTAAATAAATATCAACTTATATAAAAGGAGAAAAAATAAAAATAGACATCTGACGTCGGCACCCACGCACCCAGCCGCGCAAGCCCCCCCCCCCGCGCGCTTTTTGTGCACACGTCCGCAAGCTGCACTACCCCTGCTGCTGTTCGCGTGCGCAAACGGCGATAGTTTTACTCAATATGCTCAAGCAACATGTAATAAACTGTATGTAATCCAACTGTATTTTCTTTTTATGAAATACACATCAAAATTGAAAACAATGAAAAGTAAAA
>NW_023417082.1:12842-24869 GCF_002922805.2 Oryzias melastigma | reverse complement strand
CTGACAGAGAATCTCGTCCACCTGCTGATTAGCTGCCTCACCCCCTCCCCTCGGTGAGGAGCTGCAGGCTGCGCGCACCTCTACAGCCAGCTGCTGTTCGAGCGCGCGCTCGCAAACGGCGCACGTTTTACTCTACATGCTCAACTAAAAACGGTAACAATTTGCAGATAACAGAATATTAAGACTATGACATAAATAAAAACGCAGTTAATACAAGTAATTTCTAGCCATACTTAAGTAATTATCCACACTTGCGCTCGTCAATGCTTTCAGGAACTTACAGGGACTCTTAGTAAGTTTAATGTGAACATTGGAAAGCTTACCGTCCAAAGTCCAAAGTCCGAACTCGATGAGCTGCAGCCGAAAGAAGCCTTGGGTCTGAGGAGCACGAAAATACACCGCTCTCGTCGAAGACGTGAAGCAATGTGGACTCCGCCTACGAAGACCCGGACTTATAACCTCGTTCTCTGCCTGTTGAATATGCACGATGTTGACTCAGCGTGATTGGCTGGGAGGTGTGCCTCTCTCCTCACCTTGACGTTCAAACCAATGGACGAATGAGGTGCTGAAATAAGTTCCTCCTTCTTGTTGACGACGAAGATGCAGGCTAAAATGGAGGAGATCATCGTCCCACTCGATGGCGTTATCAAAACCCTATTTTGCGAAAGTTTCTTTTTCATAACTAAAACAACATTGGTATTTTTTCCAGTACCAGTATTCCCCTAGTCTTTGCTGATGAGACAAATTTTGATAGAAATAACAATTATATTATAGCTTTTGGTCATGTTCTGCTTTGAATTGTCATTCAGCCACACCAGTTTCAGGCTTGTCATGATCCACAGCTGTCTTTAGTTCAGTTAATCACCCTCACTCTATTTAAGTGTTTGGTTTTCGTTGTATCTTTGTCCCTTCTGTTCTTTCATTATTTTGTTTCTCCGTGGTTTTTGTCATGTTTTGGTGAATTTATTAAATATTCAGTGTCTGTCACTAAAACCCAGTCTCCTATATTTTAAGTCCAACACTTCCTGACACACATACATCTTAAGTGTTTAGTGCTGTTATACTGTAGTTTAGTTCATATTCACTTTACATTTTATACTACAAACTCATATCTACAAAAATTAAAATAAAATTAGACTCTTAGCAACATTAGAATCACATATTTATTAAAATGTTTGTTTTCAGTCCTATGTCAATTGATTGTTTCATCTATTTTCCATAACCCTTTAATTGCCTGCTCAATCAAATAGCTGGGAACATTTAGAACACATTTCTTTAAAAATATGTTTTGTGTGTATTGCTCCCCAAGGTACGGCGCCCCTGAAGTGACAAAGAAAAAAAAAACCTTAACTACAAAAAAAAATCTAGTTACTGCAACAGATAGTTACTGGTGTATTGAGTTATTTTTTCTTTTTTACTTAAATTTGTTGAGAAACATTATTTAGTAGTTACTATCTGATGTGCACAGCTACTAACCAGAAGATTATTTTTTCCTAAAAATGGAAGTAAAACAAATATTCTTCAATTCTGTACTTCTATTTTTGTTTTTTAAGGTTTTCAGTTACTTTCTGGTGCACATCTGTTATCAAGAATTTTTTTTTTTTAATTGAAATGATAAAAGAATTAAACATTCTGGATAGTAACGGATGCACATCAGACAGTAACTGATGTACACTAGTTCCTAACCAGCCTTTCCTTTTCTTCAATGTTTTACACAGACCCTATGAATTCTTAGAAAAAGACTTTTTATTTTTTTTACTTCCATTTTTTTTTCTCTCTACGATGACTCTTTTGGGCCTCCATATCAAGGGAATGAGCATCAGAAAATACCTTTTGTTGTTTTTCTGTTTTTTTTGTGTGTGTGTAGTTAAAGGGTTAATATCTGGTCTTTTGCTGATCAGGGGGTAGTCTCCACAAAAGCTTTCCAACTGAAGCTTTTGAGAACTTCCACTACATCCTAGCACCCTTTACTGTTTCGCTCAATGTAAATATTAAAGTGTTACCTGCTGTTTTGAAAATTTTTGTTCTGTATACATGTATTTATTTATACATACATTTGTATTTGAATAATTTAAAAACACAGTTATACACATGGCCCTGCGGCAGACTGGCGACCTGTCCAGGGTGAACCTCGCCTTCGCCCATCAGTAGCCGGGATAGGCTCCGGCACCCCCTCCAAAAAGAAAACTGTGTGTATGTGTCAAACTATGCCTACATCATGTAGAAACATTATTGTGAGTATCCAGAATTCCATAGTTTTGAAGGAGATATTACTAAGCCTTTATTTTATTATGTTGGGAGAAAAACTGATATTTGTCTTTGTAATACGTTTTTGTTTCTTTTCTTCCATGTTCACTTTAATCACTTTTCTGGCCACATTCAACTCAAAAGTAAGATGTAAATATTTCAAAGATGGCTAACAACGACCATTTTGATGTGACATTTGTACTCTAATCTAATGCAAAGCTTTTAAATTATCACAGATACAACTTTAAAAAAGCACACAGGCTGAAGTAGGATCAGTTGATTAATCATAGCTGATGATGCTGATGTGACATAAGAACGCGCATCTGGAGCTCCGCCATTTGAGAGCTCAAAAGAAACTAGATATTTATAGAACTACTGAAGCTAAAATTATAGTAGAGGATTAATCTGCACACTTCCTCTCTATAAAATTGAAAATGCTAAGCCAAAATTACATTTTATTGTTGGCAAACAACAATTTTGACTCTGATTGGATTGAGATGTCAAACAAGACGCTATTTGACACGGTGCCACCACACAATGTAATATCTCCCACAAAGGACTTTACAAATATTCAAATTTTAATACATTTCTTATTGTACTGAATGAGAGTGTGGAAAACATTCCTAGATATGTGACTCATCATCTTTTCAAACTGCCTCTAGTGACTTTCACTAACATAGACGTCTACAGTCTGCTCTGCAGAATGGAGCAGCTTCACATGGAAATCTTTGCCATAAATCAAGTATTACACTTGCAGACTGACGCCAACAAAGACCTGTGGGCTGTCACAGCTGTTGTGACTGAGTTGTCAGGTCTGCACCCTGGAACAGCTGCCTGTCAGTGTCAAGGATAGCAGATTGTAGAAGAGGCTCCAAACATCACCCCATCAGCTGAGAAAATCAAAGCCTTGGATGCAAGTCTCAGCTAGGGCTGCCCTACTTAGTTGTTTAGATGCGACTACGTCGAGTATTAAAATGGTCAACAACTAATTTGCTAGTCAAAGCATTGTTTTTTGTTTGTTTTTCCATGTTTTTATCTCAAAACTACAGTGCGTGTTTTCTAATGTTGGGTTTGCCATTCTCATGCTAGTTGAGATGATTCACTCAGTAGTGAAGATACAGGAAGTTCTGGGATGGCTAGAGCAGTGTTTCTCAACCTTTTTTGGAGCCAAGGTACACTTTTTCCATGAAAAAAATCCTGTGGCACACTAGCATCCAAAAGGTGAAAAAAATTTAGTCTGGACTGATGTCTCCCCTCGAGCTAGTTTAC
The DNA here is from genome assembly GCF_002922805.2 of Oryzias melastigma. NCBI lineage: Eukaryota > Metazoa > Chordata > Actinopteri > Beloniformes > Adrianichthyidae > Oryzias > Oryzias melastigma. The sequence continues at coordinate 21,353 of NW_023417082.1, read as the reverse complement.
ATTTTTTTAATAGGATTTAAAAATAGAACATCCATGTTTTGAAAATGTAAATTAACATACCCAATACTAATCTCTACTTCAGAGAAGAAAAATCTGCTCATGGTTTTTGTCTTCAATCCTGTGATTGGTACATTTTTAGTTATAGTTACTTTGTGCCAGCAACATCCAGTCTATCAGCCATATTAGATTTCTACCAGCATCTAACATTTCTCTAATAAAAAACAGTATTTTTCAAATCAAAACTGTCTTTCACTTTATTTAGAAAGTTTCAGTTCATGAATATTCTCTTGTATAAACAAAACACTATTAATAAGTGAAAGTGTCATCTTATGTCAGGTTTGATAACATGACAGAAATGTAATTTTGTTTTAGCAAACTACATGTCTTTTCTTTGAACCTTTTGATGAATAATTTTTTTTACTTAAAAGCATGAACTTTTCATCAAAGCCCTAAAGTTTATTTCTAGTAATATGGTCATTTTTTAATATCTTAACCATTTTTTAAAAGAAATTAATTTTGTTCAAAACACAAAGGTGTTTTTCAATCACAGAACAGTAAAGATTAAAGCTATATAAAATAATTATTTAAGGTTTTTTATGTAATGCATAAACATGCTTATATAGAAATATGTGCAACATTTTTGCATAATTGTGTGTAATCTTGCAGATCAGTGTGTTGTAGTTGTGAGTCAAATGAAATGGAGCACCGAATGAGTGAGTGTTTGTGTTGCTGAGGTCATTGTGAGCAAATACTAGAAATTCCCAGCACACCTGAATACAGCAATAGCGAGTTCTTAATGCAAGCGCATAAGGAAATTCCAGGCAGCCCCTGAACGCACCTTATGCGCGGCTTATGTGACAATTAAATCCATTAAATCAGCGCAATAAAGTCAGGATTAAATGTTTTGAATCAACTCTGGGATGGATGTTTGTGGTGACCAACAGTGGAGGAGAAGCAGACTCCATCATGATGTCTTTGAGCCTCAGAGATGAAGAACAGAGACTCGCCTGTAAAGGCAAAGAGCTTTTCTGCTGCCAAAATAAAGTTTTACCCACGTTTGGCGGTTGTTAATTTAGATCTCTTTCTGTATTGACACATGGGTTATAGAATGTCATGTTATGATCTTATGTTGGTAGGTCGTACAGATCAGACAGCGTAGCTTTTCAGATGAACTTTATTAACACAGCTTCCTCTTTCAGCATCAGCAACAGAACAGCAATCCACTTCTTCTCTCTTCCTGTTTTACATTGCCCCCTAGTGGCAGCATTAGAACACAACGTATTTCCCTTTTACGTAAAATAAGAATGCAACGTAGTTGACTTGAACAATAAATACAATTTCTTTTTTTTTGTATGAACTGAAGATCTTTCATTTATTACGTCCATCACAAATTGTCAATTAAACCTTCAACCTTTAACTTAATAACCTTTGATTTCAAATTAGAAAAAAAAAATATCTAGAACGAACACATTTCAATTCTCCAGCATTCTTTATACATATCATGCAGCTAAGATTATTTCACATAATCTTCCAGCCAACGTGGAGGTCTCCTGTAATGACAGGAGCTTCAGCAGCAGTATTTGGCTGCACAACATCAGGTGTGTCAAAATGAAGTAGATCCAATGCAGGAGATTCAAAACCCTTTTTCGCAGGGATGTTGGAATGAGCCAAACGTGAAGCATCCCACTTTCTCCCATCTTCTAACAAATAGGTCCCTGGTGCTAACTGCTTCATGACTCGTAATGGCTCAGTAAATCTTGGGTGTGATTTTACAAGATGTGTCGGTTTCCGAACATGAACGCACTCTCCCTCTTGAAAGGTAGGAACACGTGCACCTCATCTCTTATCAGTGTAAAGCTTTATTTTGTTCTGTTTAGCAGCCACTGAGTCAGCCAAACGCGTCACAGCACTGTCCTGTGGATCAGGAAGCAGGACATGCAAGCGAGTGCGCATTTTTCTCCCAAAAAGTAGCTCCCAAGGAGAAACCTCAGTGGTAGAATGAGGCGTGGAGCGGTAGACTTGCAGGAAATCTGTCACAGTCTGACGCCAAGACTTTTTTTCGAGAATGGCACCTTGAATGCAACTTTTGTGCACTCTGCGAAACCTTTCAACTGCACCATTTGCCGCAGGATGGTAAACAGAAGTTCTGATGTGCTTTATGTCTCTGGAGCGCAGGAACGCAGCAAACTCAGCACAAGTAAACTGACTTCCATTATTAGAAACGACAGTCTGCGGATTTCCAAACCTGCTGAAAACCGAATTAAGAAAAGAGATCACTGTCTCAGATGTAACAGAAGCTGCAAAACCCGGTACAAGCGGAGCTGCAGCAGGAAGTGCAGTCTTATCACAACTTTGACACAGTTGACATCCTTTAAGGTGTTGTGTCACTTGGTCATCCATGCCAGGCCACCAGTACAAATCTCTGAGCCTTTGCTTGGTTCTGACAATGCCTTGATGACCTTCATGTACCAAAATGATCAGTTGATGCCGTAAACTGACAGGCACAACAAGCCGAGAGCCTCTAAACACATAATCATGTTGCACAGAAAACTCCTCCCTCAACCTGATATAAGGACATAAGTTTTCCGGCAATGCAGCAGATGAACGAGGGAAACCTTTCATGAGTTGTAACCGTAAGGCAGACAGCTCAAGGCAAGAGGAAGATGCAGAAGCAAAGTCTGCAGGTGATACTGCAGTCAGAGCAGCAGACAGCATTGCAACAAATTCCGGCTCCGAGTCGGCACAAGCATCCTGATCTGCAGAAAGAGGCAAACGTGACAAGCAATCAGCGATGCAATTTTCAGAACCTGGTCTGTACACCACATCATAGTTGTAACACAGCAGGCGAGCAGACCAGCGTGCCATTCGCATGCCTGCACGATCAGTTCCCTTCGAGGTGAGTAGTGTGGTTAGAGCTTGGTGATCCGTACGCAGTGTGAATCTACGACCCCATAAGTACGTTCTCCAGCGTTCCACAGCCCAGACGCAGGCTAGAGCTTCATTTTCAACGGTGGAGTATTTACGCTCCACAGCAGACAAGGTCCTAGAAGCAAACACAACCACGCGCTCTGTGTCACCATGAACCTGAGTAAGAACAGCACCTAAGCTATAATCTGATGCATCGGTGGAAACAGTTGTAGGAAGAACAGGATCAAACAAAGCCAATGCTGAACTATCAACCAGAGCTCGTTTTACTGTGTCGAAACTCTGTTGTGTTTTTTCTGACCACTGAAACTCAACTCCTTGGCGTATGCATGCACGTAAAGGTTCAACCATTGTAGCAAAGTTTGGCACAAATTTGTTGTACCATGACACCAGTCCCAAGAAAGAACGCAGTGTGGCTACATCAGAAGGAGGTGGTGCGTCAAGGATAGCAGAGAGGTGATCGTCAGTTGGTTGAATCCCCTGTGGTGTAACTGTGTGACCTAAGAACTTCAGAGTGGACCTGTTAAACTGACATTTTTCCTTGTTCAGCTGTAGACCAGCGTCTTTTAACTGTTGTAGCACTGCAGCAAGAGTAGCATCATGATCACGTTGAGTTGCACCCCACAGAATGATGTCATCTAAATAATGAGCAGCATTTGGCATCCCAGCCAACACTGTAGCTAGCATTTTTTGGAAAGCAGCTGGTGCTGAAGCCAATCCATATGGCACCCTGCAAAATCTGAACAAACCATCATGGGTGATAAATGCAGTCAGGTCTCTGCTGTCTTCATGCAAAGGTAGCTGGAAGTAAGCAGACTCTAAATCAAGAGTAGAAAAAACAGTGGCATTTCTAAGCTTTGACAGCATTTCATCAATGTGTGGAAGTGGATAGCTATCTATGACAAACAGCTTTGTTTGGTTCTCGCAAGTCGACACACATCCTGATATTTCCTCACTTCTTTTGAGTGACAACAATGGGGGAAACCCATGGAGATGCATCGATCGTTTCTATTACCCAAGTCTGCAAAAGTTTTTCCAGTTCTTTACTCACAGCATCTCTCACTGACAGAGGCAGACGTCGTAGCTTCTGTCTGACTGGAGCAACACTCGTGGAGACTTTAACTTTATGTACAAACTTAGTTGCACATCCCAGAGAGGGCGGTTGAGGATGAGCTGACAGACGCATCACAGGAGCAGTCGGTGAAGGTGGACAGTTACTTTCGACAGAAGTCCCAGTAAAACGCAACCTCAGTCCTTTGATGAGATCCATGCCTAGTAGAGTGGTACCAGAGTCCACAACAAACAGCTTGGTTGTGTAACATGCATCATCGTGTGACACAGCTGCAGGAAGACATCCCAGCGCAGGTATAGGAGAGCGAGAGTATGTAACCAGAGTAACATCTGGAGCTTGCAGAGCATCACTGCTGAAATGGGTCTCATACTCACTCCTGGATATGATAGAAACAGATGAGCCCGAGTCCACAGTAAACTGGATTGGCGCTGAGGTAGAAGCAGTTTTAATGGTAGCTGTGCAACGGATCCTGTCAGATGAGTCAGCATTGTTCAAATAGAGGATTTGAACCTCCGGCAAATCCACAGCGTTAACAGAGCGGGTCTGGGTTCACCTACAGACGCGGGCAAAATGACCCACCTTCTGACAGTTTTTACACTTAACCCCAGCAGCAGGACATTTTGGGCTGTTTGCATGATGTTTATCAGCACCACAGCGATAGCAGGAACGTGATGAAGTGGAAGTAGCAGTGGAATTCTGTACAGCAGGAGCAGGTGGAGTCTTTTAACGTGCCTTCTGGAACTGCCTCCGATCAGCCGATGGTTTCATGTGGACAGCCGCAACAGAAGCCGTTGCAGTGGGAGTAGAAATCGACCTGGCTTGTTCCGTAGCTGCTTCTATTTCAGTGGCCAGTGTAACAGCTTTATCCAACGTCAAGTCAGCTTCAAGCAGCAGTCGTTCACGTATGAGCTGACTACGTAGATGTTCAACCAGCTGGTCCCAGATCATTTCATCCTGCTTGTCATCAAAGTCACATGTGGCAGCTAAATCTCTTAAAGCGGCCACATAATGCAAAATGGATTTGGTTGGAGTTTGCGCGCGTTTTCTGAAAACATGGCGCTCAGTGACGGCATTCCGTTTCAGATTGAAGTGAGCTTTCAAAGCTTTCATGGCATCCTCCATAGTAGTGCCTTGCTCTGGAAGTGTGTAAAACAGCCGCTGACCTTCTGTCCAAAGTGTATGTAGAAGAAGCGCCTTTTTTCTCTCCTCTGGCCATTCATCTCCTGACGCCGCAAGCATTAGCAGGTAATTCCGGAACATTTTCTCCCACATGTCTAGCGGTATGCTAGGCTCACCTGGGCACGGCAGAAAAGGACGTGGAGACGACGTTGCAGCAAATGCCATCTCACACGCAGTAGATCCTCATCGAATCCTCGTCGCCACTTGTTATGTTGGTAGGTCGTACAGATCAGACAGCGTAGCTTTTCAGATGAACTATATTAACACAGCTTCCTCTTTCAGCGTCAGCAACAGAACAGCAATCCACTTCTTCTTCTCTCTTCCTGTTTTACATTGCCCCTTAATGGCAGCATAAAAACACAACATATGACTGACTTATAATAAAAGAAAGTTTCTACAAAGTTGACCCCACTCTCCTTCATCATCCGTCTTCTTAATTTGGGAGACCCGTAGCTGAACTGCCCCTCTGCCCCTCCCTCTCTCTTAACACCTGTCCTCGCATTCTCAGGCGACAGGAGTGCATGCATCTGCAGGGGGCGCCAATTCACCGGTTTCTGGCCGTTCAAAACATAGTGATATAACAGGTAACAGAAACCCATAGCTGCTGCGGATTTTTTTCCTCCAAGCGCTCAGCTGCCGCCCCCCCCTTGAGTTATCTCCCCGAGCAGCTGCCCGAACTGCCCATGGCTAAGACCAGTACTGCTGGCTGTATATTCAATTTATAGTGTATTTGTTCATCTTTGAGCTCATTCCCCCTCCTTTAATTTGAATTAATTAAAATTTGGGGTCTTTATGTAGCCTGCACAATTTTTGAACCAGACTTTCTTGGGGGCAGCAACACCTGTGCCTCAATCTCTTTTCTCATTGGTTGCATGTTTGTTTATGGTTGCCATGGTAACAGTTCAAGCATTGAAGTCAAGGATGTTTTTTTCCCTCCCAAACTTTTACTACTTTTTCCATTTCTTCTAGCACCACCTATGGGAAGACTGTATTGAAAATTGTTGCGCTTACTTACTTCACATTGTGGACGTTGTCTTGAAAGTTTGTTTAAGTTATGTGAATTTGTCAAGGAGCTGCAGCATTACAAACCATTACAATCTCTCCTGTCTAATTTGCATATCGTGTTCTTCAAAAATGGTATGGAACTATGCAAAAAGGATATTACCACTGGATTTGTGGTGGTCCAAATAGGGTATGTGCAGAACATTGCAAAGATTAGTCAAAGTATGTGACATAGGGAGTCAAATAAGTGTTTTGCGAAAAATCGTAAATTGCAAAAAATCCTTACGCAATAGAGATCGCAGATGAATATTGGCTATTATTTTAGTACCCAATGAATCATAAAGAAGTGAAAGCTAATGCTTAAGATAAACGCTGTTGGAGAGTAAGGCCTAAACACTTTTGTATTACAACTGACCACCTGGTGGCGCAACAGAGCCAGCATTGATAGAGCATATATTGATTGCTTTGAAGTATCTACTTACAAAGTTTCATAACAGTAGGCCTAAGACTTTGAAAGATATAGAGACTCAAAATGTGTTTATAGCATTTTGAATGCAAAAAAAATATATAGAACAATTCATATAAAATCAACTATAACACCAAATGATATGAAATTGTAAACCAAAAATCTCTTTGGACAAATTAACAAACTACAAGTGGTTGCATGTTGATATCTGCAATTACTTAGAAGATACAAGGACTCATCCAAAGTTAGCTTATCCTTCTTAAGTCACCACTAGATGGTGCAGCCGAGCTACTTTTCTAGTATGTTATACAACACTCCACATACAACATATATGTTTATTTTTGTTTAGCTAGGCTAAGTACTTGCAGAGATAAAGAGCTAAACACATTTGCCTCAATTACAGCGCCACCTATAGGAATATTTTCATACTTCTTTTGATAATTCTTTATCACTCTAAGATGAACTTATATTTTTAGATTTGTGAAGTTCTGACAATCTGTATAGGATTTAGAGCCTTTTAAAATCTGGGACCACACCCACCTCATTAGCATTACGTTTTTTACAAAAACGGTAAGGAACTTTGCCAAACGAGTGGTACCATTAAACTCGGGGTAGTCCAAATAGGGTATGTACCAATTTCCATAGAGTTTGGTGAAACTATGTTGAATAGGGAGCCAAAAACGTGTTTTACGAAAAATCGTAAATTGCGAAAAATCTAAGTAGACGGAAGAGGGCGGTCCTTGAGGCAACTTTTTTCTCTAGTATCCAAGGAATCTCTGGGAAAAGAAAGAAAAAATTTTCGTCATAGGGCGCACAAATGTCAACCCAAAACGCGTTTTGTACTACCATTGACCACCTGGTGGCGCTATTGAGCCAAAATTATTATAGCTTATAGAACTTTTGGGAACATTATATGTCAGAAAGTCTTGTACGAATATCTTTAGTATTTTGGGAGATATTAGCTTTCAAAAATACTTCCCATTGACTTCCCATACAAAAAAAATCTCATAAAAATATTAATATAAAATCCAACTGCAAGCATGTTAAAGAGCTTCCGTCCGACGCGCTCGCCAAGTTTCGTCCGCGTAGGTCAAGCACTTTTGGAGATATTACAGGAAACGTCAGTAATTGGTTGCAGCGCCACCTACAGGAACACAGTCATGAAAGTCGTTGTGCTTACTTATCTTGCATTGTTGAAGAAGTCTTGAACATTTGGTGAAGTTATGTGAAACTGTTAAGGAGCTGCAGCATTGCAAACATTACAATCTCAGCCTGTCCAATTTGCATAACGTGTTACGCAAAAACCGTACGGAACTACGCAAAACGGATATTACCATTGGATTTGCGGTTGCCCAAATAGGGTATGTGTAGAAAACCACAAAGATCCGTCAAAGTATGTGACACAGGAATTCAAAAATGTGTTTTGCGAAAAATCGTAAAGTGTGAAAAAGTCTTACACAATAGAGATTGCTAATGAGTATTGGCTATTATTTTAGTACCCAATGAATCATAAAGAAGTGAAAGCTAATGCTTAAGATAAACGCTGTTGGAGAATAAGGCCTAAACACTTTTGTACTACAACTGACCACCTGGTGGCGCAATAGAGCCAGAATTGATGGAGCACATAAAGATTGGTTTGAAGTATATACTTACTAAGTTTTTATACCAGTTGGGCTAATATTTTTCAAGATATTGGTTTTTAAAAATTTTCCAATGCATTTTGATAGGGAAAAAAACGATTTTTAAAAATTCATATAAAATCAAAAATAACACCAAATAGTACGAAATTCAATACCAAATATCTCTTTGGTCAGCTTAACAAACTACAAGTGGTTGCATGTTAATATTTGCAATTGCTTAGAAGATA
>NW_023417082.1:0-12517 GCF_002922805.2 Oryzias melastigma | reverse complement strand
AGCATAATTATAAAATCCTTTACATTAAGGCTGAATCTAAATTTTTGATCAATTCTTTGATCAAAAAATGTAGAAAATGCCAGATGAACATTTCGGGATTATTGAAATGATGAGAACATTGTTTTGATTAGCACTGGCTCTGAACATTTCTTTTCTCTTTGAAGCATCATTAATCTCTGTATCAAAAATCCTTTTCACGTGCAACTTACTGCCTTTAATCCATGTTCAAACCAGTTCTCACAATTCGTCGCTTGCGTTTTAAACCAGGAAATAGCCTTCCCCTTTCTCCACCAGGATGTAGTCTGCTCCCTTTCTCCAGCCATCATCCCAATATCCCCATCTGCTTGCGCAATTTCCTTGGATACATTCGGGATCCATCCCAATATGTGCTGCAGATTCCATACCAGAAATTTCTTCACAAAGTTTGAACGTCAAACCTAATGAGTGTTTCTTTGCCATCGCTACACTGGCTCAAAACACTGACAGTCAGCACCTGCACTACTGTGCACGAGCCGGGGGGCTTGCAAAACTAGTTGATCACTGCTAACTATCTTTCTGTTTGCCTGGGGGCGGAGCAGACTCTTCCTGGAGGGGATGGTTCTCAACTTGTGATGTAAGCTCGTGAGGACCTGCTCGTTTTCATGGGTATGGGAGGAGCTACTGTTGAGAGCGCAGACTTTTAAAAAGATAACTCAGAAATGCGTGAACGGATCAAAACACCGCTTTGGAGTTGTTTTTATTGAGGAATGAACAGTATGATACACTTAAAAGCTCAAAATGTAGATTATTCATGGTTTAAGGATAGACAGAAGGGATTTCAAGTTCTGTATTCCTGCTATGTAACTTTGGCAAAGGTATTAAAAGTGTTTTAAAGAAGTTTCTTAAGATACCTTCATTTCTGTGAAAATGTTTCTTAATACAAACAGAATGCACGAAGAGTTTACAACGTAATAAAAAGCATAGATATAAATTACTAAATAACAGGTGGGTACTGGTAATCTTGGGTAGAAAAAGAAATGGATCCTCTATTTTTTTAAAGACAGTGGAGAGGTGTTGCTTTAGCAAAGCTAACAACAAAAGGTAAATTCAGTACTGGGAATTTAAATTGTTTTGTCTTTGTTTTGCTTGACATTATTTAAGGATCATCAAAACACATAAGGTAGGGGGATTTCTAGACAAACGTGTTAACTACTGTTCTAGACAGAGAGCTAGAAGAAAAAAAACCTTTGCAGTTTCAGGAAGCCCCCAATAGTTTCTCACATGAGTCAGAGAAAGCAATGAGTATGCTTGAGTTTAACCAGTTTTTTGTTGCAAGCTGCTGATCTGCATCTTTGTTCATACAAGTACGTTCAGGCTTGGCTCCAGCCGTTGGGATGCCAATACTCAATCATTACAACAAATGGAAACTATGTGTTTCAGTGGAGGAAGGGCTTGTCCAGGGATGCTTTGAATCATTCGAGTAGGTTCACAAGGGTTTCTTGGCACAAATGTCATTCATTGATTTTGGGGAATGGGGGTGGGGAGAAAGAATAATTTTAGCCTTTAAATATAGAGAATGAAAAGTTTAGTATAGATAAAAAAAGGCACTGCAAATCAGCTACTCTTCAAAAGTTTTGTTTGAAGGTTGCTATTGTTGGTATAGTGATCAACAGGATCTGCATCTGATCATCGTGAGATCAATCAGGTGGCATAAATCCAAAAAGACAACTATTACTTTCATTAGGATGAGAGAAAAGATAGGAATAAATGAAGCTTTCCAATGTTGATCAACAACCAGGAGTTGATGTGGGAAAGCAGTGAAAGTTCCAGAAGCTGCTTCCACACAGAGAATGAACCACATGGCAGTGCCAATCTCAAAAGCCCGTAAGAAGTCCTCTTGGAACACACCATCTCCTTGAAAGACCACATGAAGGGCAATGAGAGTAAGTGGGTGAAGCAAAAATAAAGATCTACGTGAAACTCAGAGTTGTGTGGCTTTTACCCCAATTCTTTTTTTATCCCTCGGTTAAGCGCCTCTGCCAAAACTTGGGTGGTAATAAGACTGGTTAGAAGGGATTTGGAAACCTCTATATTCACATACAAAAAATAAATTCACTTTTTGATGACAGGGGGTCTAATCCAAAGCCTGAGGGGGCAGACTGGAGAAGACCAAAAGTGAATCAGACCTATTCAAGTTCTGTCTTGTACACTCATTGCTAAACCAAAACTGTAGTCTTTCCACTTCTCTGAGTCATGACTCTTACTGAGAAGCAAGGAAAACCAAGAACTAAAATAAGGTGTAACAAGTCAAGAAATTCAAGTTAAGCTAACTCGCCATAACTGGTGTTTACCATACAAAAATCTACATAAGGAAAAAAAAAGAAAAAAAATGACAAGAAAAAAAATGACAACATGCCACTTTGTTTCACAATACTTAAAGGACGGTTGGGAAAAAGAAAAAAAAAAAAAAAAACCACTATAAATATCAAGTTTCAATTTCTCCCAATGTTTATGCCCTCACAGTTTCTGATTCATTGTCGTCATGGTTTCTGGTTGAAAGAGTCCAAATACTTTTTTGATGACATCTTAACACAAGAGCCATCTTTTTGGAAAACTGTTTTTCTGTAATGTCTGTAGAATGTAAGTCCATGTCTGATTAGAAAAGATGCTACCATCAAGGTTGAGCATTTTGGTCTAATTTTGCCGTGTGAATGTCTGTGTTAATACTGCTAGAAGAAAAAGTATTATTCTTGCACCAGTCACTGAAGGAACCTTACATGGCATATGGGAAATGGCGTACACATGTATAAAGCTATTCTACCTTCCTCGAAAGCCCGAAACGCTATATAGTCACAGACCCATTCACACACACACACTGGTGGTGGCTCCGGTGCCGAACACTGGCACCAACCCTCCACCAGAGGCGGGGTTCAGTGTTTGCCGAAGGACAGTTCGACATATGGGCGAGCAAGGCAGGGATCGAACCTGCAATCTTCCGATCAGAGGTCTACCGCCTCCCCACGGCCGCATCAAAAGGTTCCCACACATTGCAATTCAATCATTAGTGACAAAAATACATGTCTTTACTGTGTGAGTTCCCACTCTCAGATGACTGTAAGTCATTGCCGTTAACCCTAGAACACTTTCACTAGAAAAAGTTACACCATCAATTTTGCCTGGTAATTTTTATTCAATATAATATACTTAACAAAAAGTATTTCTCATATAAATAGATCAAAATATGACAACACATGATAAATTAGGGTAGTTTTCTTTTGTTTTCAAGCGTGGTTAATGTAACAAAATGGAAAATAAAAACATAGAAAGATCCTTAAGAGATCCTTGAAAATTACTGAAAAAATGTGAATTTGAGAAGAAAAAAAATCCTAAATAAAATAAAATAATGATACTGGAGACTTGGCCATTGGTCCTCCCATTACTGGGACATGTGAGACTTTACCAAGGGACCCATGACACTCAGAAAAATGCAACATATTGAGGATTTTATAAATACTTTTGCTCGGGTGAAAATCACCCAGTTATAGTGCTCTAGGGTTAATAAAGTTACAAGTTTTTTTCTTCTTTGAAGTTCTGAAACGTTTTGAATAACAATTTTTAAAAGGAATTCTGTACTGTAAAATGTATAAGGTTTTCTAATTTCCAATAGTCATTTTTGATAAACTAAATGTTGTGATTATACTACTAGTTTGATGGAATATACTAGGACTGAAGATATGGATATTTTGGAAATTTGCAGTTAGAGCACATTACAGATTCTTGTTCATTAAGATCTCAACTATAAAGTGAAATGAGCAGCTTAAGCTGTATAAATATCACCATCTTTGTTACACGTATAAAACTACTCGTTATCAGGATACGGAAAGCTGTGTTTTAAGCAAAACCAGAGAGAGTTAGTAAGAAAAATTACAGACCGCCAAAAAACTGTCAAGTGGGATCTAAAAAATGCCAGAAGCTCCTTCTGACTGCTTAATTTGAGTTTAATTTGCGTAGAGGTTGTACTACACGTGAGGTATTCATACTGTGCCATGAAATTTGAGTAGAAATGTCTCTCGTTTTCAGTGAATTTTCATTATGTCATTATTCATACACCACTCTTATTTCAGCAACTCCATGGTGAATGTCACTGCTCTTTCTCCTGATTTTCAAAATTGGTTTAATGAAGGTCCTAAGTTACAACTTTGGTTTTGCTGTGTCATGTTGCCCACATGCATTTCATCCAAATGTTCACATGAGGAACGATCACGGGTGAGTAATATTTTAATGATCCTGCTACAGCACTGTCTTTTTCTTTTTTTTGCTCACTTGGATCACCTTAGGGCAGGGTGTTTGCATCTACTCTCTCAGCAGGAACGATCCAAATCTAGATGACCAATCCTTACTGCCCCACGCATCACTCCACATTCTGGGTTAATAAAATCTACTCCAAACGCTTGACAAATCACATAGTAGCTACCGGACATTAAAAAGATTTAAATGGAAGTAGTGAGGACACTAGGAAAAGAGTTGAGAAAAGGCCATAATTGGAAGAACAAGAAAATGACTGGGTTCTTTGTGAACAGCATTAGAGTCAATCATTTCTTTCAGCTCCATTACCTGATGAATACAAAGAAAAGATGTGGAAAGAACCTAAGGATAAGGGATTTTATATATATAGTTTCCTTGTTTATCGTTGAGGAAACATTCCATAAATAACCAGCGATTGGTCAAAACCCCAAAGTAGAATTACAGATATTTAAGGCAGCAAAACTTCTCATAACACACTTAAAGGCTTTTCTCAATCGGACACTTTTCTCTAAGAGAGTATTCAGCCTGGACACATTTAGTTTGCCTAAAGTAAATCAGAGTTTGTTTCCCGCAATAATCCGGAACAAAGTTTCAGTCTGAATAGCAAGCGAACCCTGGTCCAGGACCAGGAACCGCCCTTTGACCCATTTTTCGAGGTTGTCTTGGTTTGTTTCCAATCGGATTGAGTTTCGGTTTGCTCAGAGAGTTCTCAGTATGAATACAACGAAATATAAAATTTGAAGTGAACTATGAGAGGATTGCAAAGCGAAGGACTTTCATGATTTTTGCCTCTAGTAACTTTGCCCCGCCCTCGTATTTACTGGCCAATGAGTGAAGAAAACTTCAGTCATGTGGTTTTGTTTACAAGCTTTGGTCCGGAACAGGAAAGTTCGCTTGATGGCAGTCTGAATACAGATCAAACACAGGGTTTAGGACTCGATTTGGAACAAATTAAGTGGACTCTGTCCAGACCAAAGGATTTTTCCAGTCTGAACACACCCAAAGCTGAACTTTTATTTTTTGGGGGAAAAATAGGTCCACTATCATAGAATTAATCTAATTGTGTTACAGATTTATGAAACTGCCGAGCCGCACATACATCGTCTCTGCGCAGAAAACACAACACGGAAAAGATTGATTGACAAGATCAGTAGCCAATCAGGAAGCAGAAGACAAAAAAAAGCATGAAAAGTTGCACTGAAAAAAAATGTCAAATGGCAAGACCACAAAGTTGAACCACGATAAAGCGAGAGAATGCTGTAATTAAGAAGTTTAGATTTTGCCCTATTTTTTTACCCTCCATAAGGGGGTCAGTTGTTAGCCTTATCCATTTGTTTTCTTTATCTGTGTTTTTTTATTTGTGGCTTTAAACTGAATTTTTAGACAGTTTTTTTAAGATTAAAAATTCCTTCTCCAATATGTGGACCATTATGCCAAGATTGTATTTTTGGAATGTATTGTTGGATTTAATTTTTTTTCCACGGTACATTTTAATATGGGTTTTATGAAGATTCTTAATAATAAATCTAACTGGCAATTAAAACTCCTTTACTCTGCTACACAAAGGCATAGGCTGATTTAACATTTGGTTGTAAAACTTCACACGCGTAAAAAATATACTTTTTCTACAACTAACTAACATTTTTTTTTTTACTCCAAAGCCCGTTGTTCTTCAACACCTGTCAATAATTGGGAATCAAATTAGTTTCCTGCTAACCCAGAAAGTTGAGGTTAATTGAGGCCAGTCCCCAATATATGGAATAAAATCATATGAGCAAAAAACCACAGCAGCTCATGTAACAAATTTTCTCAAATTATTACTGAAATATGCTCAGTCATTATCCAGGATAACTGCTTCTGCAACGTGTCGCCCAGTCTTCTCAAGCCGAGGAAAATGCCCTGTCACGCCAGAACGAGGATGAAGAGAACATAATTCCACCCCAACATAAGTGCTGCCAATATTCTGCCAAACGCCACCAATTACGCTCATACCCTCCCGGGCTGGACCCGGTTAGAGGCAGCCTCTTAACTTTTAGTGATTTCTTTTTTACGAATGCCTTTTTAAAGTTAGTAACTGGTAAGGGAAAAGCAATATAAAGCATGTAAATTATTATTATTATTTGTGATGCCAACAATAAACACAAGAGAGAAATATGCGCGCATGAAAGCTCGCCGGTCAGCCGTCTGCCAGTAATGATCCTTCTTTGGCAGAACAGATGCAAAGCTTGAATAGGTTAGTAACCAGCTAAAGTCACACCAGTTCCCACATCTGCTTTCTATATTATGTACTTGTAGAGTTTAAAGCCCATTCTCCCCCCCAACTATTCCTAGCTTGTTTGTTAGTCAGACAAAAAGAAACATAAATCTAAACATGAAGACTTCATTTCACTACATTTTTAACTTTGTGCAACAATCCGAATTTAGTTACATTTGGGAAGGAAAAACATGGCGACTCCTCCTAAAACACCTGAACATCAGACTGAGGATGGAAAACTGGGTGGTAACAGCAGCTGGTGCGACTGACTGACAAAGCTTTGTTTTAGCGGCAACTCCTGATTGTCTCTGGGAATTTCAGACTTGTAAAATGTTAATATGAAGTTCAAAAGCCTTCCCCTCCTTCTGTTCCTCCACTGTGGGGCTAGAGTGGTTCAGACACTGGAAAACAGGAGGTTTCTCTGAGATACAGAAAAGCCACCAACAGTGTTATGACTGTCAGTGGAACCAAGTCAAATGTGGTAAAATGTAAGAAAAATGACCAAAAATATTTTAGTTTTCCAAAAGTAACTTTTGGTAGAAACAAATATGTAACATGTTAGTTTTCTTATATATCCCAGCGACAAAATACCTTTCATGTAATGTTAACCTCCACAACCAGAAAAAAGTATCTCTTCATGTGATGAAGTTAGTAAAAGTAACTGCATCACTAACTTTCAAAAGAGTGAAAGTGTTTAATTTAAAACTTTTATTTGGATTCTTTTGATCCAAAAACACAACTTTGTGAGATATAATAGCATGTGGTAGCAAAAAAACAAAAAAAAGATGAATTAGTTCTATGGTTTTACATATGAAGAGGCTTAAAAAAGGGAAAAGGAGTGTTGGAGGAATTCTACAAGAGTGCCATCCTGTGGTAAAACAGCAGACCAAGCTGAGTGCAGTATTCACCAAAATGAAGTGTTTATGTTGACTATCGATCCCAGAACACATTAAAAACAAGAATATTTGCAGGATTAGATCATTGGAGGAGCAGGTCTATGTACTAAATGATTGATTCTATTTTAGTTTGATCCTTTACCTTTCTTTTAATGTTGGTTTTTATAATACAATAACTTTAGAGAAGACATGTTTCCCAGTATTAACTAATTATGACTTTTATTTTCTTAAGTTAATTAAATAAAAGTATATAGTGTTTAGGTTTGTTGCAATAAAACTTTATTTAAATAGGACTGGCAGTTTAAGGAAGCAAAAAATTAAAAGATGTATTTTCTCAATCCTCTTTTTTGATTTGATATCAATTGGTTCATGAGCAAGTAGACAAATAATTACCTGAATCTATGATTATAGGGTACAAATATTTGATATTAAGTCCTGAACCAGATATTGATAATTCATGTGAAGAAAATGATAAGTTCGCTTCCTCCCACTTCCTTTCAAGAAATCTACTTTCTGGATGTGATTGATTGCTTGAAATAAACAATTTCATTCATTTTCAGGAATTTGTTTCATTTTAACTTTCTAGAACTGCTAGAAAGTCATTGCTACAGTTGGAGCTTTCTTACCTCGGATTGAAGATGGTGGAGTTTTCTCTTCTCTTAGTGAAGGTGAGTGGAAGAAACCTGAGAGTGATGTTCATCTTTCTGGCTTGAGCAGCCAGTAACTTTATCTGAAAAAACAGAAAGAGAGCTTTGGTCAAACTCTTAAAGCAATCAGTAAATAACTAGAAACCAAGACAACATGAGTTTTTTCTTTTTACATAATGAAAAAAAAAAACATCTGAAGAAGTGGATTTGACTGCGATATGAAATGAAGATATACTATTAAGTGTTTTACACTCTACCTTGGAGGCAAAACACGTGTAAACCTCTAGATTGGTATAAACTGTTCGAACAAATAGCATAAAGCGTCACAGTTAACTGCAGTAGGGCTGCCACAAGTAGTTGATTAGTCATGACAATGTCGACTATTAAAATAGCCGATGACTAATTTAATAGTCGATTAGTCCTTTTATTTTTTAACCTCAAAACTACGGTGTGCGCTTTCTAATGCCGTGTCTGCCATTGCCTTTGACACACATGGGCAGTAGTGGTAATCCGGGTCAGTAGTGATGTCACAGAGTTATAAGAAGACTCGGGTACCATGACGACACGTCAACGGAGCTTGGAAGTGGAAAAGATTTAAAAAAAAATTTTAAGAAATAAGTGTCCAAAACAATATCTAAGGCAGAAATTGGGTTCCATGGCAGCACTACAGCAATGCATGAGCACCTGAAGAGGAAGCATGTTGTGACTGAGTATGATGACACTGAAGAGGGATCATCGTGAGCTGCAAGATTCATTAAAGAGTTAATAAACGATTGCCCTAACTGTCTTTATTTTTTGTTACCAAATAGCTCAAACAGTTCAGTTTAAGGCTAATGATGGTCAAGATGTGTGTTTTACATCCAGTTTACGTGTGATACGATTAGTCGACTAATTGAAAAGATAATCGATGATAAGTTGACTATTAACAATCATTTTTGCTGCCCCATGTTGCAGTACATGTATATGCAGCCCAAAAAAAAAACAACTTAAACTTATAGTGTGGTCAAATTCAGGCACAAAGAATCAGTTTCAGAAGTCAGCAATGAGCAAATCAGGTTTTTAGGAAGCATTATGGAACAAAAAAATATGCTTTTAAGTAGCAGTGTAACAGAACAAAAACTCACAGTTCGGATTAGTAAAAATAAAGCAAATGTGCCATTATCTGTTGCCCCTAAAAGAAATGTATGAGTTCTGTTGCGCAGCTTGGAAAGAAGAGGCATGTCTGCTGCACACCGCCTGCTGCACACAAGGGGGACTGCATGCCTTTGGTCAGTTTTGTTTTTTTGCTGTGTAGCCCCGTGATGAACTGGTGACTGATGACAGCAGCTAATAAAAGTGGACGATAATCAGATCCTTACCCAGGATCCGCTGTATATTTTGCAGCAGTGTCACAGGCAGATTTAGAGCATAATGCAGAACTTCTTCTAAAATAGGCAAACCCTAAGAGCTTCTGAAGTAAAACAAACACTTCACAGCAGCAGACTTCAAACAAAGCAAAAGGTCTGATTGAAACGGGATGTGAGGAAGAGTTCACGACCCACGGTGGATTTGCTGAGACCACAGACCGGCTGATAACTCAGCCGGCTGGAAAAGTCGACGTGGGTTTTTTATCTGCTCCAAGAGGCAATGCATAAAACATCAAACATCTGGGCTACATCAATAAATCTGGTTGTGTAAGTTTCATTAACAATTAAACCAGAGGTGGATTCAATGTCTCCTAACTGCCCTCCTTTTATTCGAAAGGACAAAACTTTCCTTCTTTGGCCGTTTCATAACTTCATACTGGCAAATGAGAGGCGGTTTAGGAGATTTATTAAAGGTTGGAAGTGTTCTGGGCTAATAACGAATTATTGCACTTGCAGAGTCCTGGAGGAAAGAATTCCCAATCCTCATGTCCCCGGCATTTATTTTGCCCCTCGTTACAGACTCGTTAAGTTTGGATTGATTTTTGAACATTGCAGAAGTAATGTTAACCCCACCACAACACATACACATCAAAAAGACATCCCTGCATGCCATTGCAGTTGGAGTGTTGGAAAACAGCAGGGCCCTCCTTTAGAAAATTAGATAATTTGACATCATAAAAAATAAGTAATTCTGAAGAAATAGCATTTAAATCACCGCATTTAGGTCTGCAATTCCAAAGCTCAGAGTCAAAACATTTTGAAAAGTTATTGTCTGATAGTTATGCATTATCAAAGTTTTATAGCTTCCAGTTTTTTTCATTTAAAAGCAGTTAGTTTGTATTACAGAGGTGGCCTTCTTGACTGAATGCATCTTTTTTAACTCACTAAATCCCAGTTGGGGTCATGGGGTTGCTGGAGCCTATGCTAGCCACTGTTGGGTGGAAGTGTGTGTACACTCTGGAAGGCCTACCTGAGAGCGAATTCTCATGATGGTTGGCGACGGTTGGGAGAGGGGTGGAGCCTTTGTGAGCAGGGGCAACAACCGCTCTTCATAAAGACTCACTCCAAGTAAAGTTGTGTTGATGTTTTAATCATGTTCTTGTAGTGTTTTTTTAATGGAGGATATATATAAATTACTGTATTTTCCGGAGTATAAGTCGCAGTTTTTTTTAGCTAGGGGTGCAACTTATTTGTGGTTTTTTGCAGACATAAATAGGCTCAAATATTTGTTTTTTCCCAGTAAACACTGGTTGTCCTTTTGCCGTTGATTCCTCTAACAACCACTAGAGGGCGTTGCATCTGAATATAAGTATTTGCTATTGACATTGGAAGAAGTGCAGTTCAAAACAAACATGGAAGAGAATCTGATTGCTTTCCTCTTAAACTTTGATATTTTTCTCATAGAAATCAAAAGATTTGTATTTTTGTATTTTTTATTTTATTTTAGCTACGCATTGCTTGGCAGATTTGCTCTGAAACATCAGACTTTTCTACTAAAAGTGCAGCTTATACTCCAGAGCGACTTATTTATGGTTTTCTTCTTCTTGATTAGACCTTTTTTGCTCTTGCATCTTATACTCCGATGCAACTTATACTCCGGAAAATACGGTAAATTAAAATTGAAAGAGAGTTTCTGAGTATTTTTTTTCTTCAAATCATAGTAAATCAGGGGCACACGGCAAAAATGCTTGTTGAAAAAGTTTTTATGTATTAACTACTTTGCAGAAACTGTGATACAAAAATTATTTCAGATTTTGCCTAAAAACGGCAAAGATATACCTTATAATAGACTCTAGAAGGGTACCTAACCATGTTACAACAAACAGCTGTCATTCCATGACTCCACCACATCTAGAAGTTTCAGACTTACTTTAAAAGTTGTCCGAGGAGCTCTCACCAGACCGTCTCTGCTGGCACCATCAGAAAATCTCCCAGTGTCCTCCAGAAATCTGTAATCTACAGAACAAGAGCAAAATTAAAACATGACAATCAACACTTCATTTCACAGTAATACAACTTGAAGCCTCTAAGTTTTGAATGCAAGTTTTGGAAGTTTGTACATGTTGGGAATTACATCTTAAAATAAAATTTTTAGACTCCTTGAAGCAAAAACTTCATCAACTCTACTAATTGGTCCTTTAGATCATTCAATACTTTGCATGGAGTCCAAATATATCCTAATATAAATGTATGTTCAAAAAGACAAACATAGGTTTTAGAAAAAAAAATCTAGATTTCTCAATCCACAAATGAAAAATGTAATTCTTGACATGACATGTAAAACAGAGACGTTTCAAGGAGCATCATTTTTTAGATTTGGATATCAAAATTTAAGACTTTTTAAGGTATTATTTGTCAAATTCATCAGTTCAATTCTTTTAAAACTTTTTAAGACCCCACAAGAAACCTGTCAAATACTTGCTACAGTCCAAAAAAAGAATAATCATTACAACATTTCTACAAAGAAGAAGTGAGAACGTTTGAAGATCCTTTTCAAATGCAAAAATGAGAACGTTTATTGAGGAGATTCTCACCACTGAGAAGAGTCATTTCATCAAAGTGGGACAAAGCCACAAATGCCGTTTTGTTTCTGACTCCGCTACATCCCGAGTCCTCTTTGTGCTTCTTCACACACAGCAAGCTGGAAAAAATGCACATATCAGTCAATGCTTTCAAAACTGAAATGAAAATGGTTCTTTTTTCCAGCTCATTTCACTTCGTTCAAAGTGCGTGCAGCAGAAAAGTAAAAAAAAATCTGCAGAATTCAAAAACCAAACAACTGTGAGGATTTAATCCCAGCACAAACACGCATGTTCAGACATTTGCTGAGAGACAAGCATCTAGCCTGTGCCAGACTAGGACTGCATCCTGACAAAATATGCAGAAGGCCTGACGAACGATGCCCAGAACAACAGATGACAATGAAAGAATTTCAGGGTTATTCAACAACTGTTGAAAAAAAAAGGTGAAATGAAAATTTCTGGTATGACCTTGAAGACCATCCTGAGTTCTTTCAGGTTGCATAACACT
>NW_023417081.1:25658-26201 GCF_002922805.2 Oryzias melastigma | reverse complement strand
AGCCCAGAAGCAAAGAGACTTGGACCCGAAAATAATAAATGAGGAGCCACCAGGATGCATACCAATGCAACCTTTTAGAATGTGCTGCAGCGGGACTGGAGCCGAGGCCAGCCTGACATTCTCTGCTGGATATGCATGGAGCTGTACTGTCATGTGATCCTGGTGACTGCATAATTGATAAAGCCAGACTTTAGTTCATCGGTTTACCAGAAATGAGGCCTTTGTGGCTTCATGTAATTATGATCTTGAAAAATGATGCTTATGTGATGTAATTAAATGCTTGTTACAGCATCTCTGAATTTTAACAGTTTATTCCCATCCTAATATTAATCCATATATTCTATTTTTTTTTTTTTTCTGTTGGTATTTAAGTGTCTTACAAACAGACATGATGTAAAGTTTTATTGGACACTTAGAGTTTTATTGACTTATCAACTTTTTCCTTATAACTCAATTTTCTCTTAATCTGTGATATTGGACTTTTAAAAAATCAAACTTCTTGTGTCAACAGGGAAGTTTGACCCCAAAGCAATGAACAGCTTC
>NW_023417081.1:0-17077 GCF_002922805.2 Oryzias melastigma | reverse complement strand
TTTTCTCCTTCAAAATCTACTGGAATCACGTTGATCGTGTCAACGATTGAAAAGTTATAATAAATCAAATAACATAAACACTGGAGCTTCTGGGTTAAAGGGTTAAAGTACACGTTCCCACTCTTATTGGAGGGAAACCAGAGGCCCAGCAGCTGAAATGTAAACAACCACTTGTGACCAAAAAGGACTCCAGGATTCAGAGTTTATAAATGTTGCTCTGTCACCACAGGAAGTTGAAGGGGGTCCACAATAAGCAGAGCAGAAGGGGTTACAGATTCTCGACCTGCAGCCCGCCCGCCATCACATGCTCTGCAGGCCTTCGACCCGCGCACGCCTGCAACTAAATGTTTTATCAGGACGCAGAGGATGGCGTCGATTTGGAATGGAGTCTGTTTGCTGCCACAGTTTGAGCGCTGCCTTCGAGGCTTTGACGAGCAGGAAGCGCCAAAGTTTTAATCTGAGGCCTGCGTGATGACAGATGGAGAAGGAGATATGGTGCACGAGATTCCATCTGAGCATTAATTATTGGTCCCCTGTGTGGAGGGGAAGTGTTAATCCCCAAACGAATCCCCTGAGGCCCCACTTTGGTCTTCTCTTTTTTTTTTTGTGGAAGAGCCTGAAGAATCGTCGTCCAATCTCACTGTCCCGCGACTTTTGCTCGAAACAGTAAGTATTCAGTCAATCAATGGTTTTCAGTTAGACTAAAAATGAGCTGCCAAAGATTTAGATGCAACTTTATAGGTTTGTGTTTTGATAATAATTTCCAAACTCGATTCTGTTTTTTTCTATTCTTTCAATCCAGTTAATTCGATTCAATTCAGTTTTGAATTTACACAGTTTACATATTTGTGTAGAAATTCATTAATAATCTACTATATCTTTTAAATATATATTTATATTAGGGCTGCCACGATTAGTCGACTAATCAACAACTAATCAATTATTAAAATTGTCGACGACTAATTTAATACTCGATTAGTCGTTATTTTATATTATTTGTAGTCAGACTGTAGTAAAGTTAAAAGTTATACTAACATTATGCTAGCTTTTATGACTACCTTTTATGACTACTTTGGCATTTATTAAGGTTTTTTTAGTTTGTTTTGGAGTTTAGCTAATATTTTAGCAACATGCTAGCTATTTTGGCAAATATATGATTTTTCTTCGTTTTTTATGCTAATTTGGAGTTTAGCTAATAGTTTAGCAACATGCTATCTATTTTGGCAAATATATGATTTTTTCCATTTTTTTTTTTTGGTTAATTTGGAGTTTAGCTAATGTTTCAGATGCATGCTAGCTATTTTGGCTAATTAAGGTTTTTTCCGTTTTTTAGACTAATTTGGAGCTTAGCTAATGTTTTAGCCGAATGCTAGCTATTTTGGCTAATTTAGGATTTTTTTCCACGTTTCTTGGGCTAATTTGGAGTTTAGTCAATATTTCAGCTGCATATTAGCATTTTTGGGTAACTTAGATTTTTTTCCTGTTTTTAAGCTAATATTTTAGCTGGCTATCAGCTTCAGCGTTTTCAGCTATTAGCGTCAGCGATTTTAGCTATCAACTTCCGCGTTTTCAGCTATCAGTTTTAGCATCTTCAGCTTTCAGCACTAGCATCTTCGGCAGCCAAATTCCGCTAACACCATTCACACTAGCAATATCGCTGGTAATGCTATATATTTAGTTTTTAGTTAGTTTAAAGCTAATGATGGTTAAGATGTGTGCTTTACATCCAGTTTGTGAATTATTAAACTCTGATTCAAATTTAATAAAGAAACACCTCATTTCCTCTTTTCATTCCTTCTCCAGGATTATTTAGAAAAAATGTATCTGCCGTTTCAAACTTTTATTTATTGCCAGCAGCCTTGAACATAAACTGAAGTATTTTAGGGAGGCGGACAGACAAGATGTGCAGAAACTCAAATCAATAAGACTAGCCATGCACAAGCCTGAGGAAATGGGAAGTTGTCTCTGTGTGCATTCACTGTGGTATGCTGCTGCCACTGAGAGCTGACACGCAGACTTTATGTCTTTATATGGCACCAAAGTGCACTTTGTCTGAGCCGATCCGGGGAAAGGAGCGGGCCATTGTGACCCACAGTTACTCATCTCAGACAGAAAGAAAACATTTAGTCAGACCAACAAAAACAGCATGGAGGGAAGGCCAGCGGCAAAAAAAGGAAAGAAAAATGAAATATTTATACACAAAATTTAAGGAAGGACAAGTTTGTTGAAGCAGGAAAACTACTTTAGGGATTTAACCGTGTAAAGCAAAAAAAAAAAAAAAATCTGCTTTTTCAGGCCTAATTGATGCAATGACGAAAACATAAGAAAAAAAAAACTTGTGGAGATTCCTACGGAACAGAAACCTTGATATACTTATTAGAGAAGCATTTTTGGAGTGCTTCATTGTTTCCCTGGTAACTAATCTGCAGGCATCTGGATCTCTGGGGAGCTCTGTATTTTGAGTTGCCCCTGTTCTTTGGCCGGTGAAGAGACTCATACAAAGGCTGGTTTTGTGAGCAACAAAAGGCCAAATGAAACCCCAGCTGGACCGCTCTCCACCAGGAAACATTCCCATCTCAGTGAACTTGGCAAAATCAGAAGAAACTTTGTGCAGAAATAAATAAATAAATAAATAAATAATTTCAGACTTCTTGATCATTTCCCTTTGGAAAGAAGCTCATTATACCATATCTTAGTTGAGTTTTGCACTTTAAATTAACAAGCTTATTATAAAGTAATTAACACTTAGAACTCTCCTGTGTGATATATTTTTAAATTTTAACCCACAGAAGAGATTGGTTCAGCTCTGCTGTCTGCAGGGAGCCTTTGTTAGAGCATCTGAAAGTCATTTGAATATGAATGTCGGGGTTCGTCTGCTGCTTTCTGGGGTGACACACAAAGCATCATCAGAGATGAGCGCGCGCCTCCTCACCCGTGCCCAGCGTGCTGCTGCAGGACCATTCCAAGGAGCTGACCGGCTTCCAGCAGGACTCCCACAGGGACAGGTGGTACTGGTCCTCCGCCGTGACCCACGCCGGGCTCAGCGTGGCCCCCACGTCCAGACACAGCGCGAAGAAGACGCACGCGAGTCCCACCAACTTGAGGGGCGTCAGCGCCGACACCCGGACCTCCTCCGCGCCGCTCACCGATGAAGACATCCCCAAAGTTTTTTTGATTGAATTCACTCAGAATTAACAGCAGCAGTCGGAGAGTAACAACATCTGTGGGGTCCCGTGGTTCCTCTGGACCATCAGCAGAGGCGGGTTCGCACCCGCAGCTCGCACCTGCGCGTCTGGGGCTGAGAGGAGGACCGAGGCTGAAGCTGGAGGACGCCGCCGCCGCTGCTGCTGCTGCTGAGGGGTCAGCGCTGCGCGGAGAGACGGAGCGCTGGGGCTTTTAAACCACGAGGAGCGGAGCCTGCGGGGTCCTAGCGCCGACTCACACCCAACCCAGTGACTGTAAATATCAACTGGACCAAGAAACTCCTCACCCTTTATATCCCAAAGATTTCAATTAAAAAAATGATTAATGCACAATAAAATTAAGATGTTCTTGAAAATCCCGTTTTTTAAAAACATTTTTCTACTGAACCTGCTTTAAGTGGGAGGGGTGTGGCCTTCTAACAAGCTCACTAATTGGAGAGAATGGTTGCCATAGAAATGTAGACTCGAAGCGACACCGACTAATCACAGCTTTCACGGCAAACATATCACGCAAAAATGGTGACTGAATTGAAGTAAGCCATTTTTAGTGGAAGACGTCTCACCCACTCTGTCCAGTTCTCTATGTACAGTCCATTATTCAAACCCACTTGGACCAATCACTACTGTCTGGCTCCAACATAACGATGTCCGCATTGAGGACAAATGGTGACGGAGTTTAATTAGCTCATTTTCAATGGGTGATATCCCACTCACTCTGTCCAGTACTCTATATACAGTGAATGACTCCGACCAATCACTGTCGTCTGGCTCCAAAGTGGTGAGGTCTGCATCGAGGACAATTGGTGACTGAATTGAAGTAACTCGTTTTCAATGGGTGATGTAACACTCAATCTGTCCAGTTCTCTATATACAGTCAACTACTCAGATTGACTCAGACCAATCACAGTTGTCTGGCTCCAACATGCTGATGTCTGCATGAAGAAAAAATGGTGATCGAATTGACATAAGTCATTTTCAATGGATGACGTTTCACTCACTCTGTCCAGTTCTCTATATACAGCCAATGACTCAGACCGATTCGGACCAATCACTGTTGTCTGGTTCCAATATGGTGATGTCCATGTCGAGGAAAAATTGTGACTGATTTGAAGTAACTCATTTTCAATGGGTGATGTCTCACGGGCTCTGTCCAGTCCTTTATATACACTTAATGACTCAGACCGACTCGGACCAATCCCTTTCAACTGGCTCCAACATGGTGATGGAAAATTGTGATTGAATTGGCTTAATTTCGGGCAAAATAGCATTTTCTATGTGTGATGCCACACTCGCTCAGTCCACTTCTTATCTACAGTCAATTGGATTACCATAATAAAGGCTGTAATTAGAAACATTTATTGGACATTTTTGCTCAAAGTAAACAGTACTAATCTAAATAATTACCCTTGAGAGAAAAATAAGACTGGTTGGTATTAAAAGTACTTAGCTACACTACTAGTTTGGAAGTAGGAAGATAATAGAAAAACACAATATTGTGAAATTCTATCATTTAGGAATAATAAATAAAATCCACACTGAGTATAAAGTAATACCTCTGATTTCACAGTGAAGTAAAGGTAGAAACTGTATGGATAATTGATGTAAAAATACTTGAAGGAGTTTAATTACTTTTTTTTTAAAAGTTATTCATTTGAAGATAACTGTAATTCTAGAACTATAATATCTGAAACAGATACTAGTTTTTCCTTTACTTTTTTGTTGCAGAATTTAAAAATGATGCATCATTTTAATATCCATTAAAGAGTTTGATTGTTTTCTACCTAAAGTTTCATTTATTTACTGTTAAAAATACTTACAAGTAATGTTATGTGTGAGGATAGTAGGGAAGTTGAAACGTAACTGGACTCTCAAAATGGTAAAATTTCAATAAGTTTCAATAAATTTCAATTCTTTTATTTACAAAATTGCAATTCTTAGGGATTCTATTTATGAAAATGTTTCAAAGACATTATCTTAAAAATATCAAAACATTTATGAAGGGCAATAGAACTGAAAAAAAAACTATGTTTGGAAACTATGTTTTCAGAAGCTAAGTTTGTCAGCCCGATGAGACAACTGTGTTGTGTTATTGGGCTATATAAATAAAACTGAATAAATTTCACGTTCAAGCACATGCTTAACCTAAAACGGGTCACAAGCAAGTAGTAACCTAACAGTTTGTTTTTAGTTATCGTTAACATAATGTCCAGTTAACTTTTTTCTTCTTTATGGGATTTTTTTAATGGAATACTTGAAAATTTTACTCTCTCCAGCAGCTGTAACAAATAGGACACAGACAATGGAAAAATTCTGTCAGAAAGAGGGAAGGAGAAAAATAAAACAGGATTCAATGGATACAACTTGAATCTTGTATTAACAGATTTTATTTTATTTTATTTTATTTCACTTTATTTTATTTTATTTTATTTCATTTTATTTTATTTTATTTTAGAGTTTAGTGATTACATAGATACCAATGACAATGCCTTATAACGATTTGCTTTGTTTTCCCTCCAGGTTATTACCATAGCTATGTATTACCAAACAGTCAGTGGTAATGGCCTTAGGGCTGCTTGGCTGTTTCTTTAATGCTACGGGAGGGACCACCGTGGAAAACAGGGACGCGCGCATGCGCAGTGCGCATAGCAACTCTTTCGCTTAGCGGGGGGAGCAGGGAGGGATCGCCCATGATCAGTTTGGGCAGGAGCGAAAGGTAAGCTCTGTTTATCTGGTTTTCTTTTTGTAATTAAGATGTCACTCGTTAACATGAAAGCCTAATTTAATAGTTAAAACAAAAGTAAATGATTTTTTTGTGATAAAACAATCTGCTTTGAGTCTTAAGTGGGGCTTAAACCGGTGCTGTTCTCTGATTTTTTTTTTTTTCTAAACATCCCTGTTTGTCAATACAACAACGGCCGCTAACCACATCCAATCGGATTACCGACGAGAATTAACCGCTGCTGACCGTAAAGGGGGCTTTATAAACCAGCTCTGCGGCTGACACTCGGCAGCGGGAGTTGTTAGATGTGCAGCGGTGCTTTGTTCGGGATGTACCCGCCCGTCGTCATCTATTTTGGGGGCTGCTGTGTAGGATTCCCGCATCGCGCTCATGTGGGAGTCTGTCCGGCAGCCGCCATTGGTCGCTGTCACTTCAGTCATGACTGCCGCGTGCGGCTCCACCACACCCTTCAGAGGGGCCTTCCAAACTCCCATTGATGGATGGGACGTGCAGTTGTTGCAGTATTTGGAAAGTTTGGAGGGATTTTCCTTTGTTCAGGCTAAACTGTTCATGTTTGTTTCAGGAATCCTCTTTGCTAATTGTAGCTTTGCCTGCATCAACAGCCTCAAAACATTACATTAATGTGTGTTTAACCTTCCACAGATAATTTACCCCAAACACTCTGGCAGGAATCATGGAAAACGGTGAGTTTATTGACACTAAACTCTTGTTTTTACCCTCAATAGCAAAGCCTTTCACATTATCCTAACCAGGCATGTAAGAAATTTGAATTCTATTTGGTTTCCCATCACTGTCATCCTCTTGAAGGATTTGTAGTTAGATCAGAGGTTGAAATTATTTAAAATTTCCACAAAATTAGAGAAGGTTTCCTGTTTTCCCTCCTCTTTTTGTGATGTTCTCCTTTGAAATTATTCAGAATAATAGTTGGCACACTTAAGCCTTGGTACGGTCCGGTCCAGTCTGGTGTTTTCAGAGTTTACATTATAAAACTGAACCATTAAAGGGTCTATATCAGGGGTTGTCAACCTTTAACAGTAAAAGAGCCATTTGGGCTCATTTTCTACTGATCAAAACCTAGAAGGAGTCCTTTAAGGAATTTGGATTTGCATTCATGACCTTTATTTTTGATTTTTTTTTTTACAATACATATGAATTATGTCTATTTTGGGGAACAAACAAAAGCAAATATTAAAAAAAAGAACCTAGCAAGAGAGATATAATATTTCTTTTCCATCAAACTCATTTTGACAGGTGACCTTTGACCTCCACATTCCAAAGTGATGACGTAACAATTTTATATCAATTTGATATAAACTTTATATAAACTTTATATCCAATCGATATAAAATTGTTACGTCATCACTTTGGAATGTGGAGGTCAAAGGTCACCTGTCAAAATGAGCTTGATGGAAAGGAAATACTATATCTCTCTCTAGCATCTCTCGAAATGTGATTTTTTTTTTTTTTTAAACTTAATTTAATGTCCTCACTCTGTGATGTCACAATGTGAGGACCCAGTCGTTTTCGTGGATTGGAAGGAGCTGGTGCTCAGAGTGAAGGGTTCGATGCGTCAATGGAGCAATATACCTCTTTGGGGTTTTCTTTTGTGAGGAATTACCATTATAATACACTTAAAAGCTCAAAAAACCTGATTTTGCGTGATATGGGGTCTTTAAATCTGGTTGATTAGCTTTAATGTACTGGGCTTTGTTCCCTTTTTAATCATGTTACAGCACTTTATAAATAAAGAGGAGTTTAAAAATGTTTCTTATTTATTATCTTTAAAAGTGAAAGATGCTTTGTTCTTTCCTAGCCCCTCCACAGAATTTTTATCTGGCCTAAAACAAAATCCTAAATCAAAAGAAGCTTTTGTCTTTTCAATTCAGAAATGTGGGCACTAATCGCTGTGACTGCATTCTTTGTTTCATTCCCCACCTCTCTGGTTTTCTGATTTCTTTTTGGGGGATTTTTTTTGCCTTTTTGCCTTCTTTTAGTGAACTGTCTCTTTGTTTTCTTTGCTGCTTCACTCCTGCTGTTCCATTGACAAACCAGCGTTTAGTCTCCTCGTTTCTTGGCTGCTCGTTATTTTATTTTTGTTCTTTTCTCACGCCTGTTGAATCCTTGTATCACTTCCTGTCCCGTGGCCTTGTCTTTAACCGTCCCCCCTGTCGTCGTCCTCACAGTGTTCCTGCCAGCAGACGCAGCCCACGCCGTGCTGCGGCGGCTGCGGAGGGCCAACTTCCTGCTGGAGGAGATTAAGCACGGGAACATTCAGAGGGAATGCCGCGAGGAGATCTGCTCCTACGAGGAGGCCCGAGAAGCCTTTGAGGATGAGGAGAAGACGGTGAGAACAACTAGAAACCTTTTTTTTTTGTAATCAGACGTCTGCACAGACATGTTTACCCTAAACAGACCAGGTCAGTGTCACCTACAAACACCAAAAGGTGTTTTGGTGGAGCTGGTACTGCAGTCACAGTGTGTTTTCATTCAGAAGCTAAGCTGTGATTTACTGGCTTTAAAAATTCCAAAACAAAAACGGCTTAAACCAATAATATTAACCAAGAGTTAATGACATAATGTCTACTCTTTGTCGACTTTCTGAGTAAAAACTGCATTTTTTTTTAAAAGGAGTTATCAAAAATGTATGTTATGAGGAAAACTTGCGATCTGCGATATTATTGATCAATATCGCAATAACGACTTATGATACTTGAACAAAAAAATAACAACTAATACACTATTTCCATTTCACTGCAACTGTTTTATTTAAATAAAAGTCAATGTTAACTATACTCCAAGCTATTTCAATAGGAGGGAGGTTAGAACTTATGGAGGAAACGCACCAAAAAATAATTATCTACCTTCCTGGTAGTACTGGACAAAACTACTTAAATACTCAGCCAGCAAAGCCAAGAGGGGTTTGAAAATGTGGCCCCAAATGAGTTTGTCCGCAGTGTCTGTGGTGGGCCCACCTGTGTTTGCCTACATTGGCATAAGTGGACACTTAGTAGGTAGGCTCACTATGCTAGGCACCTGCCTGGTAGATGGCGGAGCTCCTTAGCTCGCTCCAGTAGAGCTCACTAACTCCATTAAAACAGAGCTTGTTAGCTTGATACAGAGGAGCCCGTTAGCTTGATACAGAGGAGCCCGTTAGCTTGATACAGTAGAGCCCGTTAGCTTGATACAGAGGAGCCCGTTAGCTTGATACAGAGGAGCTCGTTAGCTTAATACAGAGGAGCTCGTTAGCTCGCTAAAGCAGAGCTCGCTAGCTCGAAACAGAAGAGCTCGTTAGCTTAATACAGAGCAGCTCGCTAGCTCGCCACAGCGGAGCTCGCCCCCTAGCTCGCTACAGTGGAGCCCCCTAGCTCGCTACATCGTATCTCTCCCCCTAGCTCGCCACAGCGGAGCCCCCTAGCTCGCTACAGCGGAGCCCCTTAGCTAGCTACAGCGGAGCCCCTTAGCTAGCTACAGCGGAGCTCGCTAGCTCTCTACAGAGCAGCTTACTACCTCGCAACAGATGAACCCGCTAGCATGCTACAGTCGGCGTTCTCTACAGGGGAAGTCGTTAGCTCAATAAATTGGAGTTGGTTAGCATGCTACAGCAGAGTTCACTAACTCGCTACAGAGGGGCTCGCTAGCGAGCTACAGTGGAGCTTGATACAGTGGATCTCGTGAGCGTGATACTGCAAAGCTCGCTACAGCGGAGCTCACTATCAAGCTATGTGGCTGGCTAGCATAGGCAGCCTAACACTGAGTTTCCACTTTATGCCTATGTGGGCAAACACAGGTGGACCCACAGAAACTGTGGACAAACCACATTTTCTGCCACTTTTAAGCCATTTGGGCCCACTTAGCCTCTCTGGCTGGGTAGTTTGCACTTTGGCTATTCAAAAACATGATGGTTTCTCTGTCTAAGCATGTGTGTAAACATTCAACGTAACCATTAATTGTGGTGAACCCCATCTTTTGTGATATTGCACAAGCTGAGGTAGCGGTGTCGATACAGACCTAATATATACACATTTTTCTTTTGATCCAAACATGTTTCAATTTGTTGGCTGGTTCTGAAGAATTTACTCCTGTCACTCTTTCTGTCAAAGTATCTAAAACAAAAAAACAAGTTTCCTCCTCCTGTGGTATTTTTTGTAGTTCTTGGTCGGGACGTTGAAATCCTAAAGAATGGAATCTGGGAATCTTCCCATCAGGAAATGCTTGTTTTTATCTACAGGAAGAACAGCCCAGTGTACCCCAGACAGGGGGGCATATTTGTGAAACCATTGTGAGAGGTCTGCTGAAGTCCCACAGATGGAGGATCACAATCAAGTGGCCTCTTTTTGTTTGGGTTTAGGTTTTTTTTGCTTCCTTTGTGTTGCTGTGATTCACATCTCAGCCCTCTGAGAATTCAAGATCTTTTAAAGATGAACCTTTTTAAATTACCTGCTGTTTTGTATTAAATTTGTATGTCTTTGCTTTATCGTTGTACTTTAGCGTAACACTCATGCTGAGCTCGCTGGGGGCATTTTGGAGTCATCTTTGCAGTCGCATATCCCAAAATGCAACAGTGTGGCGACTTTTCTGGACAGTTTTACACCATGGAGCTTTTAAGAAAAAGTTCAAATTATACGGCGACTGGACAAATGTATTTTATTTAGCAAGACATTTATTTAATCTCCTGGTTTTAGTTACCAGATAAGCACTTTATTTGGATTGTTTGAAGGAATGAGTGTTGCTCTGAGCAAAAAGCACTTTTAATGTCATTGTGTCTGTGACAACGACGAAAAAAGATCTATTTAAAATAGGGGTGTAACGGATCACAGATAATCCATTCGCATGGTTGAATATTAAACTTTCTGTTCTCTCCGTTTTTGTAGATTTGTAAATGTTATCAGAAACGACATGTATTTACAATTGTGTTTATGTTCAAAGATGTGAGTGTATTAATTCTTTGAAGTACTTTTTATGTTTCCTCAAATATAAGTTTTAAAGCTTTTCTAAAAAAGTTATTTTAGGCTTTTATATTCTTGTTTTTTTCCGTTTTTTTTATTTTTATTTTTTTAACTTTTAACCGATCCGAACCGTGAGCTTTGTGATCCGTTACACCCCTATTCTAAAATAAAGATCTAATTTCTCAAAAACTGCGATGGTGGGAGCTCGTCTTGATAGTTGTTCTGATGCCTCCCCAGCACGCCGTGGTTGTTTTTGTGACCTTAGCGTTCGTCTCGTTGCTGCTGATTACATTTCTCATGTTGTCTCTGGTGTCGCTGTGCAGAAGCAGTTCTGGAATGAATACGTGCGAGAGAGCAGCCCCCCCGGCGGTCTGGGGACGGTGCCGGGCGGAGTCCACTCGTTGTACCTGATCGTGCCGTTGCTGCTGGTTCTGTTCGTCATCGCCGCCGTGGCTATAACCGTTTGGCGCTGCCACTCCCGGAAGCCCTCGCAGCGCATCCCGGGCCTCGGATACCCGCACCAAAACCAGGCTCTGTCCACGGTTTCCTTGGACCATTTGGGGAGGGATCACCAGCACAGGGACCACTCAGAACTCAGCATCCACAGCTGCCCCGCCTTCATGGGCCCTGGGATGACGCCGGGAACAGGAAGCGCGGAAGACCCGCCGCCGTCGTACGAGGAGGCCGTGGGCCACACGGATGTCCGGATTGAGACGGAGCTTCCTCCGCAGTACGACGACATCGTTCACTCCAGTTCCTCCAGAAGCAGCCGCGGGCAAGTCAAGTAGACCAGCCACCCGAACCGAATCCTCACCTGCACTGACGGTGTCATAGTTTGGCACTCCTCCTGCTGCCGTACCACCTGCCTTTCACATCCAACATCAACCACTTTCACTTTCATTAGACTCAGACACGTTTTGGTGAACTCTGCACTAACTTTTTTAGAGGTTTCACAGTCCAAAAACATTCAGCACATTGTTTGTTCTTTTTTAAGTTGCGTTGATCTCTTCACGCTGTAGCAGATCCTTTTAGAACGTTAAAAAAAGAAATGCATGAAGCAAAAAACGTTTATTGTAAGTACTTATGGGAGTTTTAAAGCTAGGCTGAAGGTCACTGCGCTAATCTGTTGTTTTATTCGATAATTTAACATTTTGTACATACATTTGATATTAAGAGTAAAAATTCTAAAGTTTCTAATGTCACGTTTAACTTTTTGAGCATCTGAGAACCAGTTACGTTTCTTTAACAAATTGACTTAAACTTTACAAAAGTTATCCTAAAGAGTAGAAATTAATCTTATATTGAGCTAAATTGGAGCCAATATTATTTGAAACCCAATTAAAACAAATTAGAAAAATATTAGTGTTTGGACAAAAAAAAAAAATTGTCTACAACTTTTTGTTATTTTAAGATAAACGTAACTATTTTCAGCTTCAGATGTTCTGTTTAGGTTTCAAAACTCAAAATGAAAAAAAAAAACATTTGAAACAGAAAAAAAGGTTTTGAAATTAAAATTTTGAGTTTTGAAGCATAAAAAAAGAACATTTGAAGCTGAAAATAATTTCAGTATTTTCCAGAGTATAAGTTGAATTTCTTTTTTTTTTATATATAAAGTTTAGCCAGGGGTGCGACTTATACTCAGAAGTGACTTATTTGTGTGTTGTTTTATTTTCTAAACATGAATAGACTCATTTATTTGTGATTTTCCCAGTAAACACCAGTTGTTCTTTAGCAGTTGTTTCCTCTAACAATCACTAGAGGGCGCCCCATCAGAGTATAAGTAAGTAAAAAAATGGCAGAAGAAGAGTCGTCCAAAACAAACATGGAAGAGAATCTGATTGTTTTCCTCTTAAACTTTGATATTTTTCTTTCACAGATCAAAAGATTAGTATTGTTCTATTTATTTTCTTTTCTTTTTTTTATTTTAGCTAAGCTGAGGTAGATGGATTTGTTCTGAAATGTGAGACTTTTCTCCTAAAAGTGCGACTTATTTTTCCTTTCTTGATTAGATATTTTTGATCATGTGACTTATACTCCGAAAAATACAGTAAGTTTATTTTAGAATAACAAAAAGTTTCTGACTTTTTTTTTTTTTTAGCAATTTTGGCCCCAATTTAGCCCCATAATCGTGAGGGATGATGGGACATAGAGGCAGGCTTACTCCACAATAAACCTTAAAACTGGAGCTCCATATTTAATGTTCTTTGATTTACTATAACTTTTCAGCCACTAACACGATCAACGTAATTCTAGCAGATTGTGAAGGAGAAAAGCGGCTTGTCGAGCCGCTTTTCTCCTTCACAATCTGCTGGAATTATGTTGATCATGTTAACGGTTGAAAAATTGCACTTTTTCTCATATTATCGATGTAAATCAATGGATTTCAAAACTGCCACTTAATTAGGTTTACATCATCTCTTTTTAAAACAATCCGTCAACACAACTCTTGTTTGACGTCTATGCAGACGGCGTCCTCCGAGGCCGTCGGTCTGTAAAAAAACGGTGCTGTTTTGTATCTACGTTTCCTCTGTGCTTTTAACCGTATGACGCATGAGTTTTCCAGCTGAGGTTCGTCCCGGCTTCATTCAAGCCCTCGCTCGTGGATTACATGACTGTGAAACTTCCTGTCGCTTGAAAAGCCCGCGTTCTGACCCCAGTTTCACGGCGTGCACCTCGCACCAGCAGCCATAACTTTCCCAGGACTCCAGGCCCCGAATGCAGCAGAGACGGAAAACTTTGGGAATATTGAGCTGTGCAATGGATTGTAAATGTGTATAGAGTCGCATAGGAATGGATTGATGTTACTGAAGCGCAGTAGATTGTGACGAAACAAAAGGCACTTTGTGTTTATGCTTGAAGTGAGTTGGTGATAAATCGGTTTGACTCCTAGCAATGTAAATATTAAAAAAAAAAAAGTATGCAATTTTCTGAATAAACAAAAACCAAAAGTGTCTGCCGGATCTTCTGATGCAGATAAATGTCTCGTCCACTCGCAGACCTTAAGCACTGATTTTTCTTGTGTTTTTAGCAGACTTTCCCATTTGATTTAAAGCTAAACTGCTGTTACTTTACACAAAGCCCTCTTTTTATATTGCCTTATATAACATCACATAACAAATGTAAAGACAACTTGTTATTAAGCATTAACTTATGCAAAAGCTTGAATTTATTTGTAATAAAACATCTAATATGTGTTTTGTCTTTATTTTCTGAGCTTAAAATAATGCTGTCTTTAATGTCAGGAAGTTGTTTCCTTTTCAATTAGAAGATAAAAATGGGTAGAATTTTCATTTAAGGAGTTTTAAAGGTAGCTATAGCTCAAACATTAATGGGTTCAGTTTTAACTCGCTGAGCTAAGAGATGCTATTAAAATCCACATTCCCTCAGGATGAAGCTGCTTTAGATCAAAGCGTTTGCTAAATGACTATTGGAACCAGGAGAGACGCATAATTAAACTGTAAATAATGTGAAATTAAAGGTTATGGTCTATTGGTTACACTGAGGAACATTCTCTTCCTGATTCTGTGAAACATAATCCAAAGTAGTACTGCACAATATTAGAAAAACCTGCGATATTAGTGATCTATAATGCAGTGACTATATAACTTGTGATAGATGATCATGTAGCAAAACAACTAATACATAATTTCCATTTCACTGCATCATTTTATTTAAATAAATTCAAAAGAACTTAAGTTGTACTCCAAATGATCCACGTCTACATTAGAGGGAAGTATCTCATAAAAGATCTCCATCTGATTAGTTAAATGTAATAAAGACTCTTTAATTTGTTTATACGTCAAGCATTATAAGATTCTTTTAGCATGTGTAAACATTTAAGGCTAACCATTTTTTGCAATTTAACCCATCTTTTTCAATACGTGTATTGCGCAGGTGGATATTACAATGACAATAAATTTCCGATGTATTACTTGGGCTGATAGTACAATGACAATAAATTTGTGATTAATTGCGCTGGCTGATATTGCGATAATGAATTTGCGATGTATTGCGCGGGCTGATATTGCGATATAAATTTGTGATAGTAAATTTGCGATGTATTGCGGTGGCGATAAATTTGGGATTTATTGCGCAGGCTGATATTGCGATAATAAATATGCAATAATAAATTTGCGATGTATTGTGTTGGCTGATATTGCGAAAACGATAAATTTGCCATGTATTGTGTGGGCTGATATTGCGATAATAAATTTGCAATGTATTGCGCGGGCTGATATCGTGGTATAAATTTGCGATGTATTGCGCGGGCTGATATTGCGATAATGAATTTGCGATGTTTTGCACGGGCTGATATTGCGATAATAAATTTGCGATGTATTGTGTGGGCTGATATTGCGATAATGAATTTCCGATGTATTGCGCGGGTTGACACTGCGAAAACGATAAATTTTCGATCTATTGTGTGGGCTGATATTGCGATAATGAATTTCCGATGTATTGCGCGGGTTGACACCACGAAAACAATAAATTTGCGATGTATTGCGCGGGCTGATATTGTGATAATAAATTTGCCATGTATTGTGTGGCCTGATATTGCGATAATGAATTTGCGATGTTTTGCGCGGGCTGATATTGCGATAATTAATTTGCGATGTATTGCGCGGGCTGATATTGTGATAATAAATTTGCCATGTATTGTGCCGGCTGATATTACAATGACAATAATTTCTCTAAATTGTCCAGGCTGATAATACGATTGCGATACATTTCCAATGTATTGCACAGGCTAATATTGCGATGATATTTGCGATGTATTGGCGCAGGCTTAATCCAAACAAAGTAAGAAGTCACACAATAAAGAGAACACACAACCACACTGGATCAAGACTCAATTACTTTGTATTTGTCAGCAATAATTCCTTGTTTTCAGTGCACACACGAGTCTTTTATTGACATTTGAAAACAGTAGAGACTCACAAAAACTGTGTTTCCCTTTTTCTGTGCTTCATTGGTGAAGTGAGGAAGACAGAAAGTGTACTCGGGTTCAAGTAAAACGAACGGCATTCATTCCAGGTTTATAAAAGGAGAAAAACAAGCAGGAAGGAAGGATTCAACAAAGCTGCCTAACTGACCAGTCAGTGATGGCACAAAGGCTCCTTTAGTTCAAAGTGAGCTAAGGTTTCAGCACACTTAAAAAAAACAGACCAAAACGTTGGAGAAGAAGTAAAACCTGTATTACAAAAACTGATAGTGTGCAACTGTTATAAATGCAGTCTCCTATTAAGATCAGACGTGTCACAGCTTAAAAAGAAACAAAGAAAGATTTCCTGGAAATGTCATCCTGACAGGTGAAGTCACACCCACTCTTTGGGGTTTCGCAACACCTCCAGCATTTCTGCTTCCCTGGTCCCTTTGGCAGGCTCGTGCATGTACTCCCACCTGAGGATGAAGCACGAGGTCCGTTACCACGCATCAACGCGTCACAGAAA
Organism: Oryzias melastigma; assembly: GCF_002922805.2. Lineage (NCBI taxonomy): Eukaryota > Metazoa > Chordata > Actinopteri > Beloniformes > Adrianichthyidae > Oryzias > Oryzias melastigma. The sequence goes on along the minus strand of NW_023417081.1, from coordinate 738 downwards.
AGAGCAGGAAGGCGTTCGCTTACCTGGCAGTGAGGGGGAGGGACATGAGGATGCTCTCGATTCTGGAGCCGGGGGTGGCCAGGCCGAACTTCACCCCCCTGTCGTACACCAGGTTGAACTCCACGTATCTACAGCACAACAAACCGGCTGTGACGCAAGTTCTGCATCATTTAGGATTTACATTTTTAAAGGTGCAACTTTAAATAGCCCAATAGAAACACATTTTACAAAAATGCCTTCAAACAAAAACTCATCACTTTACTGGATAAACTTTGCATTTGCTTGTATAGCAAAGCTGAAAATATAATTAATAAAAGGGAGTTCCAAAATCCTGAATTCATACGTGTCCTTATATCATCATCCTCTTTCAAAAAAAAAAAAATATTTTTGCAAAATCTTTGTACCTGAACTAAAATCTGTCATTATTGAACTGTATCCTAGTTCTAACTCTGTTCATAAAGAAGCTCTTCAGCTTCTTCTGCACGTCGATGATCTCCCTCTGAGGCCTTCTCCACCGCCGGGACCTTCACTGACTTCTAAACCTCACAGATGGAAAGTGCAGATTTAACATCTGAACCACCGGAGTGACTGAAAACAAGATTAAACACAAACCTGTGTATTATAGGGGTGTGAATTAGCAAGAGTTTGACGATACGATACATATTGTGATATTTGTCTCACGATACGTTTCAGTTGAATTTTATTTACATAGCCCAATATCACAAAAGAATTGGGCTT
>NW_023417080.1:28622-30076 GCF_002922805.2 Oryzias melastigma | reverse complement strand
TTACATGATTTTGTGATATTATATTTTCATTATATTGAATTTACATTTTTAAATAAAACATTTTTAAAAAAACTCAACACCTTTGCGCCAAAAAAATCCACAATGAAGAGTCCCAGCGCGTTACCCTTAAAAGATCATTCCAGATACCCCGTTCCCTCCAAACACCCCTTCAGTTGGAGGGGCTGAATCCCCCCCTTACATCACTGGCTCCCCCAGTGTGAGTGAAACTCCTCTTTGCTTCCTCCTCTGTCACTGAGGCCCATTGATGTCGTGTTTGTGTACCTGTGTGCGTCATGAGGAGTGTGGGTCTGTGAGCCTGAGTGAGATGACTTTACTCTGCACGTGTGGTTGCACTGACAGCTGGGGGGTCAAAGACATATGTTCCATACTGTCATTGAGGCATTGAGGTATGCAAACACACATTCACCTTTACCCAGCATTCCCCGGGGGAAGGTGTGGCCTGGGGGGGGGCGTGTGGGTTCGGTTTCCAGGTAGGAAGCGTGCGCTCTGAATGTGTCCTTCAGGAAAATCAGGACAGTTTTGTATCAATGTGTTTGGAAGACAGAGGCAAAGTGAAACTCCAGCGTCCTCCAGGCATGGACTCCTCCTCAGGCCTCCATCTCCTCTCCCTTGATAAGCCTGGCTCTTTAGAAAACTCCAGAAGCCCGCAGGATTTGTTTATCCGCCTGATGGAAAAGTACAGATCCGCCTCATGGCCGCCCGTTTGGTGGTACGACAGCGCTGTGCTGAACCCTGTCTGGGGAACTCGGTTTGTGAAAATATCTGGCGCGTGACTCCATCAGATAAATCCATGTTTGTGCAGACGCTCGCTCTCACGAGGAGTGGCACCGCGGGAGGACATGCCGGGACAAACAGATGCTGTGAGCAGGGATGGCCTGGATAGAGTTCAACCAAAACTAAAACGATCCACAAATACATTACAATCTGTGTTCATGTAACGGTACAACACTTATGTTGTTTTTAAATATAAGCTTTATTTGGGTTTTTATGATCTTAAATCATCTCTGCACATGTAAACTGAGTTCACATTACCTACACCACGTGTCAAGGTCAAGGCCCGGGGGCCGGATCCGGCCCTCCAGGTAATTCTATCCGGCCCTCCAGATCATTTTATTTTATTGTTATTAATGGCTCAATGTTATCTTGCACTTATTTCTAACTTGTATCATTTTGAGAAAAAAATATTTTTATGGAGAGCAAAATATTGAAAGTTATTTAAGGTTTAAGTTGATTTATTCTGGAATAATATAATTTATAATTGTGTTAAAAAGTTACAGTTTTAAAGTTTTAAGAATTGGCATTCTGCTAGTTTTTAATCCACTCTGACAATAGTTGAATAGTTTGTAAACATGATTTGTGTTTTTAATTTTTGTTTAGCGATTACTGAACATTTTGTTCAGTTATATGACGAGTTAAAAAAACTAAACAGAAAT
>NW_023417080.1:26827-28182 GCF_002922805.2 Oryzias melastigma | reverse complement strand
CCTTTAGACCAACAATGAAAATCCACTTCAGCTCCATGATCATCACAACCATTGGGGTTTGGCTCATGACCTCCGTCCGGACAAACATGAGCAAAAAGGCGGGACTAGCAAGCCAGAGGGTCACTGAGACACGCCCAGTGATGTGAGTCTGTACTTTACCAATCGAAGGAATGCAGCCGAGTTAAAAACAACACACCACTCTGGGCTGAGAGGATCATTCCTTCTGCTTCAGAGGCCAACATCAGTCTGTTTGCTTGTGTGGAAATGCCCCTGCTGGTTCTACGGTGTACTGCACCTGCCTCCAGATTCTTTTGTTTTTCAACCACAGGAGTTTTCTGCTGCTAACACCAGAATCGTCAGACCGGAGGTCAGGGAGAGGCTCAGGTCACTCTGGGAGGATCACATGACGTCCTACATGTTCACCTGTGAGGCTCCACCCACCGTCCACAGCAGCTGTTCCACCTGCAAGCCCCCCCGCCACCCCCATTTCACATGCACATCAAAAGGAGGGTCTGTTTCTTACCGCAGGACATGTGAGCAGTCTCATTGAGACACGCGTACACAACCACGGGTTCTGTTTGAAGACACAAACACACAACATGACATTTCTGCTCTGATGTGGGGGAACGACACAAACAATAAATGCTTCTAAATCTTTTCTTGTTACAGATTTCACATTTTCCAGCATGGACTGCAGATGAACTGAGAGCTGAACGTCTTTCTCTGCTTTTTACTCTTTTATACTTTATTCTAAAGCATGGGAGGGCAAACTTTCTAACTCTAAGATGTGACAGATGAGCCGGATCAGACGCTTGAAGTGTTTTGGTCAGTGACCTCATATGAGAAAGAAACAGCCTGGACAAAAACGCTTTGTTCACTCCAAAACTGTGGTTTTTGCTCCTATTTTAAACCCAATCTGTTGGTGTCTTTAAGGGGAAAAAACACACTTATGAAAACATTGTCTTTGTTGTGTTAGAGTGACCCAAAAAACACACATGAACATGAAAAAACAACACAGCATGAATGCAAAACCACTCTCTGCACCTAAACACAAGTCAGTTTATTTGTGATGCACAATCTCAGGGGAAACACCAAAATTACAGGGAAATCTAAAACATTAACATGAATCATCAATATAATTTATTCCAGTGTGGTGGGCCAGGTTAGATGGTTAAGCAGACCGCATTTGGCCCCCGGGCCGTAGTTTGCCCAGCCCTGATCTAGTCTTTTAGACCGTAGGAGGGGACTACTACGCTTAAAGCATCATATTCAAAAAATATTTAAAGAAACTTTATTTACTTTAATATCCATCCATTCATTAACTTGCTGAATCTCTTTGGAATCGCGGGGCTGCT